>NW_027493931.1:0-290008 GCF_021521415.1 Bidens hawaiensis
ATATGAAACACGTACCATTCATAAACTAAGTTTATCATCTTCTCTTATTTTGCCTCTTCATGATCACATAGTTTGCTTCATCAACAATTGCATTGACCCATTTTGGTCTCCCTGTTGATAACATCAGATATCCCAACACGAATCCAAGTAAGGTTCCGCATCCATATCCCATCATCACCACTTTCCATGTAAATCCACTCTCCTCCTCATCTCCATCTCTATCACCTTCAAGTTGTGTTCATGTGGATGCTCACTGCATTTATTGGGCAATTGTTGCCCACAAAGTTTTAGGTTCCCTCCAAATGAATTCCCTTCAAATGTGTTGAACTGCAGGTTCGACCTCATCTGGTTCGGTGTTGGAGCCGTCATGGGTGCTGGTGTTTTTGTCCTAACTGGAGAAGCGGTTCATATTTAGCCGGTCCAAGCGTTTTTATATCCTATCTGATATCCGGTTGTGCTGCTCTGCTTTCTATCATATGCTACACTGAATTTGCAGTTGAACTTCCAGTAGCCGGAGCTCATTTGCATACCTAAAAGTTGAACTTGGTGACTTTGTCGTTTTTATTAGCTGGAGCTGATGATAATGAAGTTGAAAGAGGAAATGAAGGAAAAAGAGTGGCTGCAACTTCTGAACCTGTAGAACTCAGTACAATAACAAGTAGTCGAACCGGATTTTTGTTCGATTTGGTAAACTTATGAAAAATGTAATCTAAACTTTATAGAAATATATTTGTTTTCTGCATAAGCAATTACGATGAACCACTTTTGTTTGAAAATACAAAAACATGCACATGAAAATCTGCTAATTTCATGTTAAATCAGCAACTAGTCACCCCTGCAGCAAATCTAACGCAAAAAATACACATGGAACTCTGCTAATTTCATGTTAAATGTCTGAATAACAGCAATGAAAAGTTAAACCAATTACTATTATAAAAGAGATTTTTGACTATCAAACGTAATTTTGAGACATTGTAATGCAAAACTAAAACAAATACTCAAAATGTAGACATTGTAATACAAAATTTAAACAAATACTCAAATATAGACATTGTAATACAAAATTAAAACAAATACTTAAAATATAGCATAATTTGATCAGAAAGTTCCCTACAACTGCCTGATTCAAAAGGGTCCAAATGCACCCTAAACTTCTTTACCTGCATCATATTTAAAAAAAAATGAAAGAAAACAAAGTTACGAGTTCTGAACAGTTTTGGAGAATAGAAAAACATATGAAATACGTACCATTCATGAACTAATTTTATCATCTTCTCTTATTTTGCCTCTTCATGATCACATAGTTTGCTTCATCAACAATTGCATTGACCCATTTCGGTCTTCTGGTTGATAGCATTAGATATCCCAACACGAACCCAAGTAAGATTCCACATATGTATCCCATCATCACCACTTTCCATACAAATCCACTCTCATCTTCATCTCCATCACCTTCAAGTTGTGGTTCGTGCATACGCTCACTGCAATTTTTGGGCAATGGAAACCCACAGAGTTTTGGATTCCCTCCAAACGAATTCCCTTCAAATGTGTTGAACTGTTTTCCTTGCGGAATGTGGCCCATGAGATGGTTTTGGGACAGATTTAAGAACTCAAGAGAGGTCACATCAGCAAGGCTTTGTGGGATCTCTCCTGTGAGTTGATTCCATGACAAGTCTAACGATTCAATTTTTGAAATATTTCCAAGAGCCTGTGGGATTCGGCCCGTTAGGCTGTTATGGGACAGGTTGAGCGCTTTCAAAGAGTTTAGATTTCCAATGATGTTTGGAATCTCCCCTTCAAATTTATTGTTTGATAGATCGACAATAGTGTACTCAACGAAAAGTCGCGTGAAAATTTGATCCACTCCTTTAATCGTAATAGTGATAGCGTAATACATGTTACCCGTTTGCATATATTTTGGTTCTGTGTTACTTGTTACCACATTCTTCATCGCCTTGAAATTTTGAAAATATTTTGTAGGGAGTTTGCCTACAAACCCATTATGAGATAAGTCAAGAACTCGCAGACTTGGAAATGGGAAATTAACAAAGGAAGAGGGTACAATGCCACCATGAAAATTGTTTGATCTGAGGACGAGAACCTGTAAATTGGGAAGATCTCCTAACCAACCCGGGAATGTGTCATTTAAGTGGTTGTTTCCCAAATCAATTACACTCAATTGCTTACATTTGTTTAAAGAAGTTGGCACCTTTCCTTCTAACTCATTTCCATTCAAAAGAAACCCTTGTAATTGGCCCCAATCCTTGTATACATTTGGAATGGTGCCCGTTGTCGAGTTTTTTGAAAGATTCAAAAGTACCAACTGATTCCCTCCTATCTCCCCTACCCAATCAGGAATGTGCCCATGTATATCATTTCTTGACAGATCTAAGTAGCTAAGAGTTGTCATGGATCGAATGGATGCCGGAAACACCTTTAGATTGCAAGAGGCCAAACTTAAGGACCCAAAATTAGGATTGGCATAATGATTAGCATTATTAGTGGTAACAGATATACCACTAAATGACAGAATGAGTGTATGAAGGTTTGTGAGGCTTGATAACAATGTATCCAACTCCCATTCACCTGTAAAATTATTATATGAAAGGTATAGGAAAGTGAGGTTGGTAAGCCGTTGAAATGTTTGCTGGATGGGGCCATTATCAAGCACATCAATCTGCCCGCTTAATCGATTGTTAGAAAGGGATAATACTCTTAAAGAAGAAAGGGTAAACAATGAAGAAGGTAATGTTCCAGAAAGCTTGTTATATGATAAATATAGATATATTTGTCTCTAACAGATTCAAAACCGTGAGAGGGATGATAGTGCTTGTGTTAACATTGGGAAGTGGACCAGAGAGATTTTTGTTATCTGACAAGTAAAGTCCTTCGAGATATTCCAGACTTAAGATGTTATCACGTAACCTTCCTTGTAAGCCGGTGGCGCTAAGCCAAAGTGATCTTAGAGAAGAAGAGATATTAAGATAGGTGGGTAAAACAAAACCTATATTAACTTCACCAAGCCAAAGGTCTCTCAAAAAAGTGGAATTTTCAAGGAGAATACTGAAAATATGAGGTTGCATATGCAAATTATCAATCTCATTCCCATTGTAGGAGAGATAAAGTGAAACCAATTTAGGAATAAGTGTGAGGTGTGAAGGGATATGCCCTGTGAAACTGTTTCTCCACAAGTAAAGTTCTTCCAAAGACTGAAGACTGAATATGTTGAAAGGTAGGTTTCCTTGCAATCCAGTGGAGCCCAGATTTAGCAATTTTAAAGAAGAAGAGATATTCAGATTATTAGGTAAAACTGAAGAGATTGTAACATCTTCAAGCGAAAGTTCTTTCATAGCAGTAGAATTTTGAAGCAGATTGATGAAAACATGAGGTTTTAAAATAAGATCAACCCTTTTAAAAATCCCATTGTTAGAGAGATCAAGGGACACCAATTTATGAAGGTGTGAAATGTCTGCGGGAACTTGACCCGTAAACCCACAATAAGACATGTTGAGATGTGTGAGACTATTAGAAAGCTTGCTTATGTGAGGTGGAACCTGAGAATCAGTAAAATTATTGAAAGCAAGGTTGAGTCTATGGAGACGAGGAAGGTGAAAAAGAGTCGTGTTAGGGTGGATAGTACCTTGCACCATGCCACAACTCAGGTCAAGACCGATAACATCACCGGTGGAGCGGTCACAAGTTACCCCATTCCAATCACAACAATCTGTACTAGGTGTCCAGTTAATCATTTTTGGTTTACAATCAGAACCAAGCCAGCCTTCACCTATGTAGTTAAACCAAGACATGTTATCATTGATTGAGGAAAGGTTTTGTTTGAACAGAATCAAAGCATGGGCTTGTTTAACTGAACATCTATGAGTGGTGTTCATAGAAGATGAAGAGGATGAACTGGGAGAGATAAAAATAATAAACGAAACGAAAAAGAAGAGCAGCATTGAATTACTCATTTTTGTTGTTGGTGTGTTTCTAGTAGCTATACATATTCATACTTTGGTACAATCTATATAAACACATTATGGCTATTTGTTCAATAACGTGTCTTTTGGTTTACAAGACTTTGATTTGGTCATGTCTTTTAGGGTTTTGGAAGTATACTTACAAATATCTTGTAATGAAATTAAGCAAATTGGTTTCAGGATGACAAATATCATAGACACATTATTGCTTCATAAATCAAACATAAGGCAAACGCGTTACAATTGTCTCAAATAGTGAACATAGACCACAACTTACATTATCATATTCCATATGGAGATATAAAATGCGGAGATAAAAAAGATATAATAAACAAAAAGTGAAATTTCATCTAACGTCTCAAAACACATACTCCGTCCAATGAACTGAAAATATATAGATTGGTGCCAATAAAGTTGGCTAATTTATTGATTTCTTCAAACTAGCATGGTTGTTAGTAACAAGGGATTCATCCCCAAAGAATACAAACGTAAATGATTTCTGTCTCCGATATAAATGCTAATGATTATTCAAAACTAACTAAAAGCTGTACGGAATTGCAGCATCCACAAGGCAACCTGCATTATGAAAAACCGGGCCTCTAATGAAATCTGTTCAAAGCAGACAAATAGGTAGGTAAAGAGCGAACTCACATGTGACAACTTTTCCTCAATCAATGCCTCTGAAGAAACTCTTCCAATGATTATGAAAGACTCCACAGATGGTCTTTGTATCTGTCGATAAACAATATACAAACCTCACTTCCACACACTTTCAAATTATAATTATTATTATACATGTTCAAAAGACATTTATAAATTTGGTAAAAAAGAAGATACCAAAGCGTTATTTACAGAACGCAAGCAATCATTGGTCTTTAACATCAGCAGGATAACTCGAGGTAGTTTATGCAAAAGCACTGTGATTTGCGGGAAATACTGAGAAGCATACATCTGCGAAACAAGACATCAACAGTCAAAATGCAAAGGCCCAAATGATTCAATTGTTAGTTATGAAGGGTGAGTCAGTTCACCTGAAGTTCTGAGTGATCATTGCCTTGTATGGCAAGATGGTCAACTGCAGGGTCAATGACCCGATTCCAAGGCCTCATTTTATTTTGACGTGAAAAATTTATGTGAAGTAAATTTGGTTCGGTTAAAAAAAAACGAACTGTCGATATATATTTTGTGCAAAGGTTGTCAGTTTGAACCCTAAGGTTACCCGGGTTTTCGTCTCACCGTGTGTTTCGTCAGAGAGTTCTGCTATTGTGGTGGCACAACGGCTGTCAAGTGACAGTCAGTGGTATGGATTTTCGTGGGAGTGCCCAAGCCAAACTTTGAAGCTAGCATGTGCCCGGTCAAGTGACAGTTAGTGGTATGGATTTTCAGGGGAGCGTCCAAGCCAAACTTTGAAGCTAGCATGGGCCCGGTTAAGACAACATAGTCTGTCCAGAGTGAGGCATCGAGGCTCTCAAATTTTAAAAAGTACGATAACCTATATACAAGAAAGTCGTCTAAAGAAAAGTATATATATATATACATATACATATATATATATATATATATATATATATATATATATATATGTTAGAACCCGTTGAAACACTTGCTAATAAATGTGTGACAAAATGCTTCCAGATTTAACTTTCATTTCTAAAGTCAAAAAATAAGGGAAAATTTTGAAAATAGTTAATAGGAGAAAGAAATTGAAAATAATTCTTAAAAATTTCAAATTCCAAAAATAGTCCTTCTAAATCCATCGGATCTGACGCTTTGGGAATCCATCCGATGGATTTCATTACCCACTCAGAAATTGCCAAGTGTCCCACTACCTACCTACCAAGTTGATTTTCCCATCATATTAATCGGTCCAGATAATGTTAGGATGAAAACCATCTCCCTAGATAACTTTCATGTTGTTTTTATCTTTTACGTGAGATTTCAAAAAAGTTGATTTTTTTGTTTTTTGAAATTCATCTTCAAGATGAATTTCAAATGAATTTGGTCTTTTGACATAAAACCCATATTCATCTTCATCTTCATCTTCACCACTCCAGGTGGAGTGGTGGTGGTGGGTTTTTGCCGACGGGTGGAGTGTTTGAGGTGTGTTTTTGCCGGTGGGCGGAAAGTGGGTTTTACGTTCATGGCCGGAAGATGATGATGAAGAAGATGAAGATGAAGATGAATATAGTTTATGGTTTAAGATGCAAATCATCTGCGGAGACGAAACTCGCTTGAAATACATCTCCTCGGATTTATTTCAAAAAAAACACAAAACTCATCTTTATTTGAAAACCAACGTTGGAGATGAAAGCAAGGGGAAAGGAAGCCGGGGAGATGGTTGTAAGAGGAGATAGTTTTCATCACAAAACTATCTGGACCGATCAGTTTAAGGGGAAAAACAATTGGGTAGGTAGGTAGTGGGACACTTGGCATTTTCTTAGTGGCTGGGGAAACCATCGGATTTGCTCTAAACCTATCGCCTCCGATTGATTTCGGTGGACTAATTCTGAAATGTTAGATTTTCAAGTACTATTACGGGAATCTCTCTTTTTTGGATCATTTTCAAAATTTTCCCGTTTACATGACATTAATGTAGAGATGGTTAGTTTTGACTTTTGAATAGATCAAAGTGGCTTTTATTTAACAACCTTGGATGTGATTCTAGCTTAGAATTTAAGCACATTCATTTATAACCTTTTATGTAAAATTTGTCGATACCAACCAAGTTAAATTAGTAGTTAGGTAACTTTCAGGGCCAGCTCAACCTTTTTAGTGGCCTAAAACGATATCTAAAAATGAGGCCTTGTTATAAAAAAAATCATTTTACTTTCATTTCAAATAAATTAAGATGTAATCATTGTTTGCTAATGCATAAGTAATGCATTTCCCCACATCTTTCTAGACCTAATTTAGTTTAAACGCGGCTCAAATCACACATATTAATCCAAACCCCAAATTACAGATGTATAACTATTGTTTTGTTTCGAAAATTAGACGCTGTTGAAGGTTTTCTTTTTTTTTTGATGAGTGGTTAAACCCTAGTTTCGTTTCGCAGTCCTAGAGGCGGCCCAGATAACTTTCATAATTATTTTAATAGTTCACCTAATTCTATTCTAGTTTTATAGGATGTACTCTACAATTATAATATTTGCCATTTTCATCTCTTTTATTTCATAGGTAGGATGTACTATAATCAATGTTTTTTTAAGGTATTCATCTAACTTGACAATAAATCTTATTCTTTAAAATAAAAATGAAATTAAAAGACACAATTTGCATCCTTCATTTAGAGATGCCCAAAAAAACCGGTTAGTGAACCGGTTTTTCGGTTAAAACCAGAAACCAGTTTTTTTTAAAACCGGTTATAAACCCGACGGTTAGTGTACCGGTTACATCATCAAGCTAGAAAAACCGGTTAGAAAAACACTGAACCGGTTAGGGTAAAAAACCGGTTTTTTTAAACAAACCGGTTTTAAAACCGGTTTTTTTAACGTTGTATAACGGTAATATTACCGTTTTTTGACCGTTGGGATGCATTTTTGACCGTTCTTTTTACCATTTTAACACCACAAACATCTATATATAGTTTAGGTTGGGTAATGGTTATCTCACACTTCCAAAACTCACTAAAAACACTCTAAACATTTATTTCAAACTCGATTATAATGGCCTCCCAAAGTGCTGCTTCATCCGTCAACATGGGTGCCTTTAACACCCAAGAAACGGTCGTTCGGGTCATCCCCACGAAACGAAACCAAGAAATTTGGCAACATTTCCACTTATGTGAAATTGTCTAGTGGTGTCCAAAGAGCTCGATGCAAGCATTGTGTCCAAAGAGCTCGATGCAAGCATTGTGCGAAGTTCTTCATTATTTACAAAATATAAAAAAAACAAACGCTCGTATTTTAAATCCTGAAAATTAAAAAAAAAATCGGTTCATAAAAAAAACCGGTTAAAAACCGGTTCTAACCGGTTAGACCAGTCCGTTTTTTCACTTCAAAAAACCGGTTTTAAAACGGTCCGGTTTTAAAAAAACCGGCTGGTGAGATCAAGAAAAAAACCGGTCCGGGGATTAACCGGACCGGTTTTTTTCAAAAAACCGGTTTGTGCACCTCTACCTTCATTGGCTATGTATTCTTGTATCATTTTCTCTTCATGTTTTTGTGAGTGCAAGGAATAGAAAAATAAATAAATAATAAAAGGAAAAAATATTATTTACTTGGATAACGATCAAAATGGAGGATGTGACGCATAAGAGCACTCTCATCCAACCCCTCATATTATGTGAGTGGTATTTTTATAATTTAGAGAATGATTCAGGGTGTTGTGAGTGAAGAGTTTTTATATTTTAGAAAAAATAGTGATTTTTCTGTATATTTGAAAAGTTACTGTTCATCCCCTATAAATTTTTAATATATTTTGAAAGTGGTTGTGAGTGAAGGAAAGAGAAAGGGTAATGATAAAAGATATAGAAAGTCTTATTTAATTGAAATGAAAAGAGAAAATAAAGTGACTTTTAGTGTAATTTTTGGTTTGGAGATGACGGATAGGATGAGAATGCTCTAAGGTTTTAAACGATAAACCTATTTAAAAAGGGTAAATTTTTAGCTAATTTTTTCTTAAATTATACGTATACGATTGATATAGGGATTTAGATATGAACCTTTTATATATGAGAAATGTGAAACGAGTTATAAATAGGGGTGTAAACTAGAGTTGAGCCCCAGCTCAGCTCGTGAGTCATTTTTCAAGCTCGAGCTTGATTCAATCGGGCTTGGATGGTTTGTTATTAATTAATTAATTTGTATACAGTCTTAATTATTTTAATACATATTATGAAAAATCTTAACGAGTCTAGCTAAGCTTTGATCAAGCTCAATTGTGTAGTGTGAAATTATATACATAGGAATCTAAAATGATTAAAACTTAAAATGCACTTGGATCGTTAAGTCTCGGCAAACAAGCCAAACCTAAACGATCTTCAAATATTTATTATTATACTAAAAGATTCGACGTCTTGAAATAGTTTGAAAAATCCATGTAAATAATGACTAACTATCTTTTAACTATATTATTTTACACTTTTATGATATTTTTAAACCTCCATGACAATATAAAAAATTAAAAATATAAAAAATAAAACAAAACTAATCCATGGTAAAACAACAGTAGTTTTTTCATCTAGTGTTTTTGGAGGACATGTGGGGTTTGATGTCTTCTAAAGTGGAGGACCCAAATTTAAATGAGACACTCCCTTTTAATCATGGTTCAAAATTACCAGGACTGATAAGTGATCATATTTTGATAATAATAAAAATCAAATTGCTTGTTTGGTCACCATTTTTTTTTCTAAATTAGTTTTCATGATATGGTTATAGTTATATAACACAAATAAATATATCCGGTAAATTTTTTGTTGACCGTACAGAATCTGGTTATATGTGTATATATCATTAAACTAATTGAACAGAACTGATCTTACAGGAACCTTTTAAGGCTTTTTAATATTTTTTATAAATAATATGCTATATTTTAATATTTTTTATAAATAATATGCTATATGTTAGAAAAGTTTTATTATAGATCTTTATAATAACTAATACGCTATTGTTTATTCTCCTTTTCAAATTATAAAGATAGTTAATATTTTATCGACCCATATAATTTAAGTTAGCTTGAATTTACTCACATTGAAACCGAAAGATTATGAATATCTAAAAGATATAAAGATGAAACGTCAGTTATAAATTAGATTTGATGTTGACCAATAATCAAGCTAAATCGACTGATGTTAACCTAATTTTGGTTTAAAATAATACAAGTTATTTCAAAATATTCGTAACCAACTAACAAATTAAGGATCTAGATGATCAATTGATCACTACTTTTAAGTTTTCACTAACCAAAGAAATAAGCAATGGTTTCCTAATAACTTTATTGCCCTTTTACGTCTTGAATTTGGTCAAGCAAGCTTTACAAGCTATGGTTAATTTATCAACAACATTGCTTGTAAACTAGAGAAATTAGACTTTCAACATATTTTATTAATAAAGAATTCATGTAAACAATCCACAATTCTAAGTTCTAACATCATCATTTAAAGCATCTAGAAAACCTAAAATCAGGAAACTATTTTTATTATTTTATTGGAGGGCATTTGGATTACTAGCGGGCCACTAATCGATCCGACCATCTTCATTCATTTTCAGAAGAAAATCCAACATACGTGAGAAAACCCTTCTGACTTAACCTGAAACCCCCATTTTTTTTTATCACATGTTAGACTTGAACTAGCAAATTAATTACATCCTTCTAAATGTTCAAACTACAATGAAACAAATACAACATTTTTTAAAAATATATATGAATTGATAATTGAAAAAGTATAATAGATGGTATAAAACTTTCCATCCACTTTTGCACATCATATATATGTATAATCAGTGTTGTAAAACTCGGCCTACGCAGCCGAATACTCGGTGCCTAGGCACTCCTTGGTACTTCACTGCACCGCTTTTCTTCTTCAAGGTCAAAAAACTCAGAATCGGCCCTAGGCGGTCCAACTCGGGTCTAGGCGGCTCTACTCGGTTTAGGCGGTCCAACTTGGTCTTAACAAAATTTTGACTTTTATTTAAAAAAAAACAATTTTTCTGAAAGCCCACCACTACTTTTTTTCCTTTTCACGCTAACACACAACCTAATTTCAGTTTTAAACTCGCAACCTTCATTGTTATCATTCTATTCGAAGTTCTAAACTCACAAACCTCTTATTTAAGTTCGATTGAGGTACGTCTTTTATCAATTGAGACGTTTTCTTAAACTAATATGTAAGCATTATTAATTGTTTTTATATTTTTCATTTATATTTTGTAGAATATTTAGTAAACTTTTGATATTTGGCATATATATAATCTCGACAACTTAATTTCTTAATAAAACACCATGTCCGAGTACTCCCAGAGTACACCCCGCCTAGACCAAGTACTCACAACTCCCTAGTCAACCGCTTTGGGAGCGCCTAGCGCCTTTTGCAACCTTGTGTATACTAGTGGGTAAGCTCACGCTTCGCAATGAGTATGTAATTTTCAAACTAAAAAAAACAAAACCACTATTTATTAAGCCTTGACAGTTGACTTGTTTTTCCGTCTCCTATTCAATTTGAGATGAGTTTAATGGGCTGTTTAGGATTCCTTATTTTCTCCTCCTTATAACTTATAAGGAGAAGTCGTGTAACTTGTAACATTTCCTCTCACATAATAAGGACACCCAAACACATTTTTTAACTTATCATAAGTCATAAGTTATAAGAAGGTAAAAATAAGGAATCCCAAACACCCCCTAAATGGAGCTTAGAGAATTGAAGGACAGAAGGACAATTTCATCCTCATTTTACTCCGTTAAGTACTCGTTAATCCGTTAAGTGTCTTAAAATGTGGACAAATTAACAACCCGTCATTCCAATATGCTTTATACAGTAGTGTAAATTACTCACAATATTTTTATTAGTAGAATAACAGTTCATTCGGGTTTCTTCTGTTTAACGTTCCATGTTTGAATCTCACTAATGTGTCATATTATTAGGTTTAAGCCTGAGTGAAACATTACTACGTGGATTACGCCTCGCTATACTAGACCCTCTTATAGAGTTTTAAGGGGTTTTGTCTGTGGTTGTCGTTAAAAAAAAATTGTATCGTAGTTAGTAACCTGCATAAAATATTACTAGCTCGTATCTTTTTTTTTTTGAACCGTAAGGCTTATATTAACCAAAAAGAAAGTAAAAAAAAATTGTATCTTATCCTGCGTAAAATATTACTAGCTCGTATCATGTTTCTTTATATTAACTTTTTGTTTGATAGGCTCCCGTAGAAATGGAATATGAATTTTTTTTCTCCCTGAAAAGCAAAAAAATTGATGGAGAAAAAGGTTGATTTCATTGTCAAATCGTGATGGACCACATAATAAAACCATTAACTGTCTAGAACTATTCACTATTTTATTATTAGATTTAAAAATTTTCCCAACAACGATAACATTGCATAACTTTTATACACCACAAGTCATAGATGAAGAAGTCGCTAGAAACTTTTAGTTCAGTCGATTATGTAGTTATGGATACTTGGTTTAGACGGTGAGTGCTCGGAGAGTACTCCAACAACCGACATGGTAAATTATAAGAAAGTAATTTTTGGGAAATTTTCTATATAAAATATTATATAAGTTTACAAGTATTTATGAAAAAATATAAAATATCAATATAAATAAAAAAACATACATGTTTAAATACTAACGCATTCTAAAAGTTGACAATCATTAATATTCATTCTTTAATATTATAGACATGAATTATGTTTTATTTGTTTTTTAAGTGAAACTAAACCCAAGTTAACCACCTAGATCTGGTTCTAGCTGAAGTTGATCACATTTTATTGATTATAAGTAACTAGTAAAGAAAGCCGTCTCAACACTATACTTAATAATAATTACTTGGTCTTTTTAGACTTACTTTTACAACACCGCAAAAGTTATAATAATAAATTTGGATAGTTCATTTTTTAAATGCCCTTTCATTCATTCTATCTTATAGATTAATAAATTATTTTAAACTTTTTAAGATAATGATAAATTTAAATAGCTTTTATAAACCAAAAGTTAAAATAATAACTTTGGATGGTTCAATTTTTTAGTGCCCTTGCATTCATCTTATCTGTTGGATTGACAAATTATTCCAAACCAAATTATCAAAAACAAACATTCTCATGAATAAGAATGTTACAATTTCAACTAGGCCTGTAAACGAAACGAACGTTCGTGAATTATTCGTAAACCGTTTGACGGGAAGTTCGTTTATGTTCGTTTATTTAATAAACGAACAAACACGGACAAAATATTTGTGTTCGTTTAATTAAACGAACGAACATGAACACATGTTCTGTTCGTTCATTTATGTTCACGAACGCTCGTTTATGTTCGTTTGTATCTGTTTATTTATGTTCGTTTATGGATCAATAGAAAATAATTACTTATTATCTGGATGAGTAATCTAATTAAAGGTTTTTACATTTTTTAATTTGAGTTTATTTAAGTGTTTTAATTTACGTTTGTTTATGCTTATTTGTGTTCATTTACATTTGCCATCTATGCTCATTTATATTCGTTTATCTTTGTTCAGTTATGTTCGTTGAGATTATAAACAAATGAACATAAATGAACACAAATGCTCATTTTCTTAAATAAACGAAAATGAATATAAATATTTGTTCGATTAAGTGTTCGTATTCATTTAAAGTTAAATGAGCGAACAAGAACATACCCTTGTTTGTGTTTGTTTGATTTGTTTATAGACTTTAATTATTCACATTGATAAATACGCTGGTCTCAATTTCTAGGCTCTATTGATTTTTATTTATGTTCGATTGTGTTCGTGAACCGTTCGTGAACACATTCATGTTCTTAATGAACGAACACGAACATAAAATCTCGTTCGGTAAGTGTTCATGAACACATAATTTTCTTAACGAACGAACATGAACAAGGCCTTGTTTGTGTTCGTACGGTTCGTTTACATCCTTAATTTCAACCATAAATTAAAAACAGTGCATATGCGTTTAACTAAGTTAAAAGCTCTAATACTTTTTTTCTTATAAAAGATTAATTTTTTTTTCTTTTTTGACAGGTTGTATAAAAGATTAATTAGTCACGAGGTAAGACCTAAGAATTTTGATCTTGAAAGGTTTATAAAGGATTAATTGTTGCTTACTAATTGTTTTAATAAACGTTTGTAATAGAAAATCGATTAGTTTTCTATCATAAGTTTCAAAATATTTGATGTGATTATGGATTATTAAAAAAAATATTTTTATTAGTTTTATTTTAGTACTAATAGTATTATTATTATTGAGAATTAATTAGTACAATTATATACAAAACATATTGTACTGGCACTACGGAGTAATTGTATAATTACACTACTTGATTTTCATAGTTAGCACGCTAATTTACTTTGTATGTTAACTTTTTCCTTTATTAAATTACTCCTTTATTATTAAGACTGTTACTACTATTATTATTATTAGTAAAATACTATTGCTATTATTATTATTATTTAATTGTTATTCTTATTAAAATTATTTTATTATTATTATTATAAATTACTATTATGGAAAAGTAAGGCACCATAAATTTCTTTGACTTATTTGATTGCATGTATTTTTTATTATTATTTTTTTAGAATAAAGTTTGGGTATCAAGAATCATTATAAAATAGAAGAAAGGATGTTATATAAGAATCGAATTGAGACTTATCATGTTAGATTATATTCGTGATTCGTGAACTTTATCTCACAATATCCGAACATAATCCATTAATACGTCACGAATAACCAAATCAAGAGCAGCCCAAACCATATTTATTTAAAAATGGTATGACGATCATGCCAAATTCAGTTCTTTAAAACGTCAGCTAAGGCAATTAAAATTTAGTGGCTTCAGTTCTACAAAGTGGGTTTCTAACCAGTTGGGTTTCGGTTCAATTTTTGGATCGATTCGGTTAACCGGTTTATCTGCCCATCTCTAGCTCACGCACTAATACTAAATGCTTAATAGGAAAATAACCACAAATTGATTAAACAAGTTGGACATGAAAGACCCAAGAAAATGACACTAAACACCAATCATGATATAACACTAATGTTACCGTTCCAAACCAAATTGCCTTACGAACTCACACTGGACCGGAAGTGACTTACACCTAGCCATCCGTTTTGCGGTCCACTTCGGCCCCAATTATTAAATAAGTTTTACAATGATGATAAATCTTTAATTTTTAAAATTATATTTGTTATTTGTTTTATAACACTCTATAAGTACTTTGACAATCAAATATGATGGGTACGGACCCATATCTGATCACCCATATAGAAGAAGGGTGGTCCCATATTATCTTGGGCCCGCATTATTTTGGTCGACGGTCCCATGACGGATTGACGGGTGATCCCATATTATTATGGGTCAAGTTCGTTTATGTTAGTAGCAGGGTGGTCGACGGTCCCATGTTTGATCACCCAAATAGGCCCATATTATAATATATATATATTATATATTTTTAATAAAACAAGCAGCATCAATCCATTTTTAATAAAAAAAATCACAATTACTATTGTATTATTTACTTCTTTTTATATATAAGTTATCGAATTTATATTAATTAAGGCCCAATTTTTTTCTCGCTTTGACCCATAATTTTTAGTAATTATTGGAGACGGCCCTGATTTTGACAGAAAACACAGTTATTAGCGTGCAACTTTGCATGTTATTAAATGTCAAAACCAACCATGACTAATGAGCATAAGATCGTTTTCTACATCTCTTAGGAATTAAAAGTGATTCGAAATGATTATCAATCCCCAACCATTTTACTTAGAATTGGATTGATCTAGAAGCGCTTAGGAACTAATTATCCTTATGAAGGTGATTTTTCGCATTAATTTTGCTTATGTAATTATGTTTTCTATGATCTTCTTAATTATTGATTTACAACACGGTTATAGCATCACCATAAATGCATATTGTTCTAAGTCGAAGCTTATAAAGTTAGCTTTGTGTTATTAGGGTGGGATATAACTTTTCTCACCTCTTCCATCATTTTTAGTCATAATTTTTCTATATTTCAATGTCACATTAAAAACTTTCCTTTCGTTCCTGAATTAAAATGCCATCTTTTGCATCCCTTAGACCGTCTGGGCACCGTTTTGAGGGCAAAAAGTGGAAACACACCCACCCCCCCGAGCGACATTTTGGCTAGAGTTTTGGTTGTGAATATTGTTCAGACAACCTTGAAGGGGGGGAGAGTTTAGACTGTTTAGCCAATTAATTTTTTTCGTTTATATTAAATAATTAAAAAGTAATAATTGTGTAATAATTGCTGTAGGGTTTTAACTAGTTATCTTTTTGCAAAACTGGTGTAAAACGCTTAAGGGTAAAGAGGTTTGACTACGTATGATCTTATAATCATGTTCAATGTTCTTTTACAAGATATATGAAAACAATTAATAAGCAAATTGAAAGATTTCATTGATAAAAATATTACAAGATAAAAAAAATACTTGCCATTTACCAATGTACTTACTTTTAAGTCACATGTTTATGTATACGGGCATCATCTTGCCATGTCATTACTTTAAGCCACAAACTAAGTTTAACTCATATAGTAATATCAATACACTTTCAAAAAAATTTAAAGGCTTTCAAAACATTTTGTTTTCGGTCTAGGTGTGCCCATGAGTTGGTTTGACACTCCAACCGAATCTTAACCATAGATGTCGGTTATGGGGATATAATACCTGTCTGGTTTGGTTAATATTAGTTTGTGCTAACAAGTTAATTACAGCCTAGTTTGGTACCTGTCTGTCTGGCGTATAAAACGGTTATAAATGATCTGACAGTTGGGCTAAAAATGAGTTACTTTAGCCAATGAGTTAAAAGGTTGGATGATGCTATTTCATTCTGCTAATGTGTCGTTGAGTTCACCTCTTTGCGGTTCTCTTTTTAACGTTTGTGTGTGTGTGTTAAAAAATAGTTTAAACTTAAAACCTCTCAAAAATTGCAACACATTTCTTCTCAATTCCCCTGTTTTTACTATAGACAGTGTTGCAAAAATCCCGATTAGGCACCGATTAATCAAGCGCTAGTCTCTACTTCACTGATTAATTTTGAGTTAGTCGGCTAATTAATCGGTCAACGGTCAAACACGGCCATAATCGACGGTTTGCATAAAGATTTCGACCAAAATCAGCGGTTTTCGGCGAGATTTCAACAAAACCCATCGATTTTCAGCGAGATTCTAGCCAAAATATGTTCGTGTATATATAAAACTGAAAATTACATATAAAAATGTGTACGTTTATATATAAAACTGAAAAAAAATATACATTAAAGTCCGATCCAATTAATCCCGATTAATTGCTAGTCCCCAGCCCATCGCCCGACTATCGATTTTACAACACTGATTATAGATGCCAAATGATAATGTAGTCTTAACTGCTAATTGGATTGGATCCCTATCAATTGTCAAGTGAAAGACATATTAATGTATTTGTTAATCATTGTTTTGGCTTTTATGATATAACTATAAACCAATTAATGTTAATAACTTAATATCATTAGATTACTTAACAATAAATGAAGAAAATACACGTATGTAATCAACATTATATGGTATCAAACAAAAACATACAAGGGGGGCCTAATATGCCTAAAAAACAAATCACTAAATTAAAAAACCCTTCAAATTTAAAAAACTTTACCATGAAAGATTTTCTTTATTTTTTAAAAAAGTTTGCATAATTTCTTATTCAAAATGTGGGAATAAATTTTTAAATTTTCCGTGGTGAACATCAAGTCCGTAATTCTCTGGATCCAGGACCATGTATATAATTATTTGAATTAATACACCACTTGAAATAAAAAAGTTTAAAGATATTATTAAATAATCATTAAATAATAATAAAGTTAAATAGTAAGTTTTGGACTGGCCTGAGACACAACAGTACCTTGTTTTTTTTCCAGATTTCAGAATCTTTAGCGGATTTCCCCGGTAACCTCCTTACCAATTTTTTAGAGTTAATGGCCATTTTCGTCCCTGTGGTTTGCTACTTTCGCCATTCCAGTCCACAATTTTTAATTTTGTCAGTTTAGTCCTCATAGTTTTAAATATTAGCCAATTACGTCTCATCCGTCTAACGGCATCCAGCTATGCCGTTAGTTTAAGAGTATTTTTGTCTTTCTCCTTTTAATTTTGATTTAATGATCATTTTAGTCCCTGTGGTTTTATATTTTTGCCAATTCAGTCCAAAGTTTGAAAATTTGTCAATTTAATGTTCAGTTTAATTCAGTTTTTTTATTTTTTATTTTTTATTTTTTATAACCCTGAAGAGCATAATTCAAGCCCAATACCATCGAGCAACCTCAAATACTGGTATGCATTTACTCTGTTGACAACAGTAATCACACCCCCCCTATATTTAGTTTCTAGACATTTCCTAAAATCTTCTCCATGATGGAATTCAATGGTAAAGTGGTCAAGGTAATTCCCTGAAATCGAATTATACAGAAAAACTAAAAATTGTTTTGTTGATTAATGTATAATAGTTGATTACGACCCAGATTTTCGTTATGATATTTTAATCTCTAAACCCTAAATATTATGCATTCATCAAAGAAACGATTTTTAGTTTTTTCCGTACAATTCGGTTTCACGGAATTGCTTTGACCACTTTACCATTGAATTCCACCATGGGGGAGATTTTAGGAACCGTCAAGAAACTAAATACGAGAGGAGGGGGTATGATTACTATTGTCGACAGAGTAAATGCAGACTTGTTTGGGCTTGGATAATACTCTCTAGGGTTATAGAAAAAAAACTGACTTAAATTGACAAAATTTCAAACTTTGGACTTAATTGGCAAAAGTATCAAACCACAGGGACGAAAATGACCAATAACTCAAAATAAAAAGGAGAAAGACAAAAATACCCTTAAACTAACGGCATAGCTGGATGCCGTTAGACGGATAGGACGTAATTGGCTAATATTTAAAACTATGAGGACTAAATTGACAAAAATACAAATTTTGGATTGAAGTGGCGAAAGTAGCAAACCACAGGGACGAAAATGACCATTAACTCAATGTTTTAAAAACAGAATTTTGTTCGGAGTTTTTTTACCAAAATCGGGAGCGTGGAATAAATATTTACCAAAATGGGTGATTTAAAAATTATTTACCAAAGTAGGTATTTTTCAAAAACTCTCTTTCTCACTCCCAAGCTTATTGGATAAAAACAATTTCTAAATAAAATACATTCTTTAAATACTTCCTCTTGAAATATTGTTATTTTATTATGTTTTTTGAACGGCATTTTTTTTATATTGATGCGTACGTTTATTTCATATACTACCAGCAAAAAATAAATAAATTACCTTTCAAAAAAAATATATTTTTGAACGGCACTATCCAATATTTTCGAACATTTATTTTGAACGGCACTATTCAATATGACAAAGATTTTTTTTATTTAAATGCTTATGTATTTTAATATTTTAATTTTTACATTTGTAAATATGTACGTTATTCTCTATGTTTATTGACTTGAAATATCATAAACCTCTGAATGAACAAATACAAATAGAGGTTGTACTCACTTAAATATTTTGACAAGGGCTCCATAATGAGTATGCTTATATATGCTTATGTTCGTTAACGTTCCTTCATTTACACTAACATATTTATGTTCGTTTGTGTTTGTTATCAAATTAGCGAATAAACATACACGTTTATGTTCCGTGTCCGTTTATGTTCAGTTTGGGAGGGTGGTTCGTTTACGTAAGTACATTTATGTTCTTTTGTGTCCGTTTATGTTCTTGTGTGCCCGTTTGCATTAATACATTTATGTTCGTTAAATGTACTAACGTAAACAAACAAACGTTAATTAACATAAATGAACATATACACAAACACATTACCATAACTTCACATAAATAATTAAGTGAAAACGGTCTCTGTTAGTATATATTCATTTAGATGTTTATATCTTTTGAGTCAATAAATTTAAAGAACAACGTAAATATTTATAAACATAAATATAAGATTATTGAAATACATTAACAATTATCTTATTAAAAAAATTAGAGAGGTTAAGAAAGAAACATGCATATGGTTTGTGAAAAAAAAATTGATGAATGAAGAAAAGAAAACGCTTTTAAAGGCTGAGTAGAAAAAAAGTGAGTATATATATATATATATATATATAATTTAAAAAAAACTGTTATTAAGTACTTAAATTAGCAAAAGGAAGGTTGAAGAAACACTAAGTGACCCGGTGCAGATTATAGATAATCTTAGGGTTAAGTAATGTTTCCCACGAGGATGAGGTCCAGCAGAGAAGGTTGTTCTTCAGGGAACCTGCAAAACAGACACCGTAAGCTCGTCACTGAGAAGGGGGGGGTTCCTCCTTGTGACCACCCTCCGGCGTGAGAATCAGACTAGATTGCTCTGAATATAAGTATATATTAAGAGATTGCTAGGTAATTAGATAGCAGATATCAGATAGATCTTACCATTCCAAGATGTTGGAGTATTTATAGCCGAAGGTAGGTCTTCTAGAAGGTATGGCCGGCTGAATAGTATTCCTGTTCAACCAACAGTGGATTATGCACATGCCATACTGGTTGGTGGATAGGTTACGGCCCACAGTAACAAAGTCGGCTGCACTATTCCACCAACTGTAGATCATGCACGTTCCACCAACTGTGGTCCACGCGCCAGCCATACTGGTTGGTGAGTAGGTTACAGTCAACAGTAACACTATTCCACCAACTGTAGGCTGTGCACGTCCTACAGTAAGGGTTGGTGAGTAGGCAGCGGCTAAATAGTAACAGTACAGGAGCATGCTGCTCGCCATACTGTATCAATGAGCCGCCGTATTTCTGATCAGATCTTTCGCCCATACCTCGTCAGGTATAGTAAAAGATCCTTCAGTATACAGACTGGCTTATTTTGGCGGGAGTATTCCCCCTCCCGCCTCTGTGCGGGACTGATCCCGGCTTTGCTCATTCCTTCAGGTGACAACTGAATTAGCTAGTGCCTCGCGTGTAGCCCTGCTTTATGCGGGTAGCCTTCCCTGATGGCTTGTACCCGCAACTGCGGGAACAGGCGGGGTACACCATTGGGGGGCTTTCCCTGCATGTACAGCTTGCATACTGCGCGTAAGGTTCTTTGAGCATGGTGGGTCCTGCGGGAGTAGATGGCCTTTGCGCAGACGTCCCTGTTCAAGGTAAGTCTTGCGGGGCCAACTGGGCTCTGCTGGGACCTACCTCTTCAAGTCCCCCCAGTCCAATGTTCTTCTCATGAATGTTTAATAAAGTGAGGTGAACTTTTGGACTAAGCGAGGGGTTTTGAAAAGGGGTTTAGTCAAGGTTCTCCGTGAGGATTCTTCCCGCGAGTTTCCTAATGTCACTTGCAAAAATTCCCGATTTTTTTGCTTGATCTTTGGGTATGATGCGGGTAGGTATATAACCTTCCCGCAAGTCAGGGGCGTTGAGACTTATTTGTATATATTCTCCATGGGGCTCTGGTGGTTTTCAACATAGTGATCAATTATGCTAAGGCCACCAATTCCATCACGGAGTTTCAAACAATATAATGCTCAACGTTCCCGTCATGCGGGGATGTTATTCCTCTATCCGCAAGCATTGCCTAAGAGATCCTTCTTGGTTTCAATTCTCTGCGAGGTGCTAGGTATGTGAAGGGTTTTCCCTTAACACTACCCGCGCTCGTCTTACGGTTACTTTACTTCCAAGGTAGTCTTGGCTTCAATTCCCTGCGGGTGCTAGGTATGTGTAGGATTCTGCCTTAACACTGTACCCGCACCCGGCTTATGGTTACTTGTTAGCCAAGTTGGTCTTGGCTCCAATTTCCCTGCGGGTGCTAGGTATGTGAAGGGTTTTGCCCTAGCACTGTACCCGCAGCCGGCTTATGGTTTACTTGTTTGCCAAGGTAAGGGGCATTTTCCCGCTTACTTTTTTAATAGTTTTAAATTTTGAATTTCGAAATTCGAAAGGTTGGTGGAAAGATAGGAACAGTCCAAACCTCTGAAACGTCGTGCGTCGGTTTCTTCTGACTGTGTCAGGACGTGCAGGAAGTTATGGTGACGTGACAGCACATGGTCATTCCAGTCACTTTTTCAGGCGCGTGGGCACGATTTTTCGGGCGCGTAGCCGCGAAATCTCTGGCACACGTCCTTTTGACAGCTGTTGCCAGCTTGCTTTTGCCACGCGTCATAGTTTCATTGCACCTTTGATTTCTCTCTCTTCCGCATTAAATTCACCGCATTAATTGCGATTACTATATAAAGGGGATGGAGGTTCCTTTCCAATTCACACTTTCACAATTTCTCTTCATCTTTAGTGATTTCCGGTGAATACTTCTCTATTCAGTCAAGCATTCTCTTGAAATCACTTTCTTCTTCCTTCTGCAATATGTCTTCTGAAGCTGTAGCCGATGATCAGAGGACTGCTGGCGAGTGCCAGTGTTCTCTTCCTGTCGATCTGTACGAGTATATCGTCAGGAAGTTCATGCTCGAGTCTCTCGAGCCTGAGCTTCCTGAACCCCACCATACTGTGTACGATGCCCCTAGTGGCAAGATCGGGGTTTATGCTGCATTCTTTGTCTACGGGAATCTTAGGTTCCCGTTGACAAAGTTTGTGTACCGTGTCCTAGAGAGGCACGGTGTGCACCTGACAGAGGTGCACCCCATGGCCATTGCCAAGGTCCGGCACTTTGAGTGGGTGTGCCGGATACTGGGTATTGAGCCCTACGTCGACCGCCTGATGACCTTCTACACTTGGAGGTGCATCCAGGGGTGGTATACGTTGACAACCCGGATCAAGGGTTTAAAGATTTGTACCACCGAGCGGAGTCTTCGCTCATGGAGAAGAGAGTTCATCTTCATATCCGCTCGTGCCGTCCCCATTGCCATGAAGTTCAAGAATGGCCAAGCCCTTGTGAGTCTTCACGCCTCCAACTACGAGGAGGCGGAATGGTTCTCGAAGATATCCCGGGTCCAGTCTCCGGTTTTCCGGTTTCCGGAGTCCGGGATGGTGATGATGGGGATGAGCCGGGTGTGGAAGGCGGCGAATGCGCAGAAGGTTCCGATCGTCCTCGAATACGGTTCGAACTCTGTCCCTTACGGTATGTTTCGTTTCTTTTTGCTGAATTTGAATTTTTCTAACTTTTCCGTTTTTTTCAGAGGGGAACGACCTGCAGTCGCTTCTGTACCCGCGGGAAGAGGGTGGTCCCGCACGGATGGGTACTCGTGCTCTGGACGAGAACGAGTTGCCCATCCTAGAACAAACGGCGGATCGTTTCGTGGAGGTCTATCCGCCGGGCCAAGAGATCCTGAGCCACCGACGGCCAGGTAAGCCTATCTTTTACCCTGAACCCCTCAATGTTGTGCCTGCTGCTGGAATTCTTATCTCTTCTTCTGAGGAATCCGCAGAAGGTCCTCCGTTGGTGCGGAAGAAAAAGGCTGCCGTCGGGAAAGGCAAGGAGAAGGAGGCCTCCACGGCCGATCCGGTAGTTCTATCTGACTCCGAGTCAGATAGTGAAGAGGTGGCGAGGAACCCTGGTGGTGAGGAGACTACTGCTCCGGAGGCTACAGCCGTTTCCTCCGGAGAACCAATGGCGACGACGGTGACTGGCGTTAAGAGGCCAGCTCCATCGGGTTCGTCCCCGCCCATCCGCACGTTCAAGCTTAAGAAAACCCGTAAGCGTTTGTCTTGTAAAGTTTCCATGTTTCATAAGTTCTAACACTTTTCTTTGTGCAGGTGTGGATGTTGACGCATTCCAGGGTGGAGCTGGAGCAAGTATCTCTCCGCCAATTATGGTAGGCTCGGTCAGCCTACCTGAGGCGTCGACCCAGGCGTCTATGCCTGCACCCGCTGGTTCAGTTGCTCCCATTGAGCAGACTGTTCCAGCTGTGATGACGTCACCGCCGGCCGTGAGTGCGATTTTTACAGCATCCTTCACGGAGCCGGCGGTTACTGCTGCTGACGAGGCGGCGACCGCAGCGGCTGCCACCATGCCTGCGCCACCGGCACCGATGGCCGGACCATCAGGTACGCGCAGGGCTTCCCGCCGATCTTTGCCACCTTCCCGTCTGCCTGACCTGTTGGATGGATTTCCTTTAGGTTCAGGTGACGGGTTTGGCGGCTATCGGCCTGTTATTGACCCTACAGGTGCGTAGGGTTCCTTTTTTCCTTTGTATTTTTTTTTATCATCTTTTCCTTACTGCTTTTTTTTTTATTTTTTTTTTTTTTGCAGTGTCGGATTCCAATGAAGTGTATGTTCCACGATGGAACATACGCCGAGGAACAACCCTTCGCACCCCTGTGGAGTGCGTGGACTGGGCTCGCCACGCTGCTCCTCATGGTGCGTTGGGGGAATCCATGGCTAGCTACCAGGAGGGTAGGCTAACCAACGAGCTTCGGGTTCTCCAGGCCCGGATGCAGCCCCGCGTCGAGCTGCTTTGTCGTGAAAACGACAAGTTAAAAGCAGCTCGCGCCAAAGACGTATCTGAAGCGCGGGCTCTTCGGGAGGAGAACCGGCAGCTGGCCGCAGCTGCCGCCGATAAGGAGAAGGCTTTCAAAGCCCTCGAGGTTGAAGTCCAGGCGCGACTCGAGGCCCGCTCCAAGGCTGCCCAAGCTGTGAATGAACAACTTCGGCTGGCCAAGGAGACTGCGCGAAACTCAACCGAGAGGGCTGCCAAGGCTGAAGCCGTTGCTGAGCCTTTGCGTGTGGAGAACGAGGAGCTGAAAGGCAAATTAGAGACTCTCCAACGCGCTCATGACGCCTTGGCAATGGAAGATGCCAAGAAGCTCCAGGAAATTCTGGACCAGAGGGGGGTGCTTGACCATACCGAACGGAAGCTTAAGGGCGTTGAAGAGGCTGCCGCAAAGGAAGTTTTACTTGCCAATCTTAATAAGAGCGAAGCCGAACGCGCCTACAAAGAAAGTCAAGCTACCCTCCAATGGCTTCTTCGAGAAGCGTTGCCTCAGGTATCTTTATCTTTTTCTTTACGCTTTTCGCTTGTAAATTAGAAAAGGTTCTAATACTTGTATATTTTTTTTTTCTTTGTAGGTTGTGCGTCGGGTCTTTTCAGAGACCTCTTACGACGATGCTATGAGCGCAGCCCTCAACGCTTCTCATGAGGATGGGGAAAAGACCGGCTTCCTGCTTGGTCTAGGGTTTGTTGAGAGAGGCTTCCCGCCTTCCAACTTCCCTTTGTTTGATGTAGATACCGAAGCCATTTACGACCAAGCAGTGAACCAATACGCCGCCTTCCCGCATCCAGTGGTGGAGAAGATGGATGAAATAGCTGCTGCTGATGATGGGTTAGCTGTCCTCAAAGCCTTCCTCAAACCACCCCGCTCCTCTGACGGGGCGGGTCCAAGTGGAAGCGGCCCTGAAGCTTGATCTTGAAGATCCCTTCCCATTACCAAGACTTGTATAGTTTTTTCTTTTAGGCGGGTAGTTACCCAGCCATTCTTGTAATATTTGAGTTTTAATGAAATAAAGAATGTCCTTTTATTTCACATGTTTATACTTAGCGATTCCTTTAGTATTTAGATAAGTTTAACTTTTTGACGCGGTGGATTATAAGTTTATTTCGCTTCCTCTTTCATGATTGTGCGGATAGGACCGGCACTTGCAATTGGTAGGATGGCTAAACTTATATTTAACCTGCGTGGAAGTTTACCTTATCTTTTACTTTGAAATTTTCTAAGTGTTTAGGGTAAGTTAACCTTTTAACGTGGCAGATGATAGGTTTAAGTTTTGCTTCCTCTTTCGTGATTGTGCGGGTAAAACCGTCACTTGCACTTAGTAGGATGGCAAACTTTTACCCATATCCGACCTGCGTGTAGGTTTTCCTTACCTCTTCCAGATTTAAGTCTTTAGGATAAGTTAACCTTTGAACGTGGTTGATGATGGGTTAAAGTTTCGCTTCCTCTTTCGTGATTGTGCGGGTATAACCGTCACTTGCACTTAGGATGGCAAACCTTTACCCATATCTGACCTGCGTGTAGGTTTTCCTTAGGACTTAATATTTTTAAAGGTGTTTTTGCGGGTTCAGCCGCATTCCACACGCAGCAACTTACTTCTTCCCTTATTGATGCAGGAAGTTCATAAGTTAAATATCAACACATTGTGAAAGGAGAATCATTTCCATTAGAAGTGGCTCTTAGGCCTTTTCTTTACAATTTTGGAATTGATCTACATATAACATTTGCGTAATTGAGCTCCATTCCATGTTCTTGGGATGGGAGTGCCATCGAGCCTTTCGAGCCGGTATGCGCCCTTACCCAGGACGTCCTTGATAACGTATGGCCCTTCCCAGATCGGGGCCAGCTTTCCTGGACGTTGTTGGTTCGAAGCCTCGTTGTTACGCAGTATGTAGTCTCCTTTACTGAAGTTGCAGAGTTTTACCCGCGTGTTGTAGTACTTTTGCATTTGTCGCTTGTAATTTTCTTCACGTACTGCGGCTAAGTCTCTGCGTTCTTCGGTTAGCATAAGGTCTAACCGTCTTTCCGCATCATTGTCTTCTGGCTGAATCAAGACCCTTGGTGAGGGTAAACCAATTTCCACCGGGATCATGGCTTCAGTGCCATAAGTGAGACTGAACGGAGTTTCCCCCGTACTGGTCTTCTTCAGTGTTCTGTTTGCCCATAGGACGTGTGGAAGCTCGTCCACCCAGCCGGATCTGTGTTCCAAGAGTCTTTTCTTTATGCCTTCGACGATGCTCTTGTTTGCTCTTTCCACCTCACCATTACCTTGTGGGTGTGCCACTGAGGTAAAGGTGTGGGTGATTTGAAGTTCTTTCAGCCACTGTTGTAGCTTCTTGTCTGCAAAGTTAGTGCCATTATCACTCACCAAATTCTGTGGAAGTCCAAAACGACAAATTATAAATTCCCAAATAAATTTTTTGATATGCTTCGCGGTTGTTTGGGCTAAAGGCTTTGCTTCTATCCACTTGGTGAAGTAATCGATGGCTACCACAAGGAACTGAACGTTTCCTGCCGCTGTAGGAAATGGGCCTGTTACATCGATGGCCCACTTCTGAAATGGCCACGAAGAAGTGACAGGAACAAGTTCATTCTTTGGGCGGTGCGTGTTGGGTGCGTAAAGCTGGCAAGACCTACATTTTCTGATGTATGCCAGTGCATCCATGTGCATCCCCGGCCAAAAGTATCCCGCGTTGTTTAGCTTGGCTACAACAGCGCGGGGACCTGCGTGTACTCCACAGATGCCTTCGTGTACTTCCCTTAGGAGGTAGTCAGCATCTTGGTTGTCTACGCATCTTAACAGTGGGCCAAGAAAGTTACGTCTGTAAAGGATGTTATTGATGAGCTGATAATTTAGTGCTTTACAACGTAGTTTTCTTGCCTGTGATTTTGACTCTGGTAACGTTCCTGCTTCAAGGTAATTTATTATTGGTGTCATCCATGTTTCTATACCGGTTTGGACGACACAAATTTCCTTGTGCGGGACTGATGGTGTCTCGAGGAGTTCAATGCGGATGTCCTTTCCCAAGTGGGTAAAGGCTAGTGATGCAAGCTTGCTTAACGCATCCGCAGATTTGTTTTCACTACGCTTGACGTGTATCACTTTGCAATCATTAAAATCGCGCATGAGGGCTTTTGCCTGGGCGAGGTACAGGGCCATTGTGTCGTTCACAGCCGTGTACGTCCCATTTATTTGGTTGGCCACTAGCATAGAATCCACATGGGCTTCCAAGTTTTTTACTCCCATCCTACGCGCAATTCTCAATCCGGCCAAGAATGCTTCATACTCGGCTTCATTATTCGTACTTGGAAAATCCAGCCGAATGGCATAAGTATATTCTTGGCCTGCTGGGTTTGTTAATTTTAACCCTGCGCCTGAACCCTCGTTACTAGCTGCTCCATCAGTGTAGAGTCGCCAGACCTCGTCAATGTCATGTGCTGGGGAGGGTTGAGCCTCCTCCTGGCACTCTTTCTCCCGCGAAGCAGGGACTTCTGCAATAAAATCAGCCAGGACCTGGCCTTTTATGGCTGGTCTCGGCTTGTATTTAATTGCATATTCTCCCAATTCAATTGCCCATTTGGCTAGACGTCCCGATAATTCGGGTTTGCCTAGAACGTTTGAGAGTTTGAAGTTGGTGAGAATAGTGATTGGGTGGCCCTGGAAATATCGTCTTAACCTGCGTGAAGCGTGTATAAGTGCTAAGACCAATTTTTCTAGGGTAGAGTACCGGGTTTCTACGTCTGTGAGTACACGGCTAACATAATAGATTGGCATCTGGATGCCTTTCCGTTCTACTAGCAGGACTGCCCCGGTTGCTCTATCTGTCGCGGAAAGGTATAGGATTAACTCCTCTCCCGCTTGTGGTGCTGTAAGTGTTGGGAGTTCGATCAGGCGTGACCGAATCTCCTGAAAAGCTGCTTCCGCTTCTGGAGTCCAGCGGAAGTGCGTTTTCTTTAAACACTTTCTTAATGTTGACACGAAAGGGAACGACTTATCCGCATGGTTTGCCAAAAAGCGATTAAGCGCGACTAGTCGTCCGTTCAGTGTCTGAGCCTGTTTTATGGTGGTAGGCGATTCCATTTTAATAATGGCCTCGACCTTTTCAGGGTTCGCTCTGAAGCCATCTTTAGTAACAATGACTTCCAAGAACTTCCCTTCTTCCATCCCAAATGAACACTTGCTCGGGTTGAGCTTCATGTTTATTTTCCTGAGCGTGTTGAAAGTTTCCTCAATATCTTTCAACATCGCTTCTGGCTCGAGGCTTTTGATGACCAAATCATCCATATAGACTTCCAAGTTTCTCCCAATTTGGGTGTGAAACTCTTTGTCCATCAGTCGTTGGTATGTGGACCCCGCGTTCTTAAGTCCGAATGGCATCATCTTATAACAAAATGTGCCATCGGGCGTCCGAAAAGCGGTTTTGTCTTGGTCATCTATGGCCATGTGGATTTGATGGTACCCCTTATACGCATCCAAGAAGCATTTAAGGCGGAATGGTGCCAACGAGTCCACTTTAAGATCAATTTCTGGTAACGGATAACAATCTTTGGGGCATGCTTTGTTCAAATCTTTGAAATCTATGCACATGCGCCATTGTTTGTCATTCTTCGGTACCATTACGGGATTTGCAACCCATGTTTGATATCTACTAACGCGCACGATGCCTGCGTCAAGGAGTTCCTTGACTTGGGTTCTACACGCGTTAGTCTGTTCAGGCCCCATTACTCTGCGCTTTTGTACGACTGGCGTAACAGCCGGATCGCACTTGAGCTTATGCTCCGCCTTACCTCGGGGTACACCAGTCATGTCAGCTGGTGCCCACGCAAAGATGTCAGCGTTTTTCTGTAGTAAGCGTTTGAGTAAGGTGCGGGTGGGATCAACGATTGTTGGTCCGATGGTAACGGCCTGGTCGGGATACTTGCCATTGAAGGCCCATTTTTCAGGCTCGGTGATGGTTGGTTTAGCCATTTTCGATTTGGGTTTAGATGAGACAGATGCGATGCATACCTGGGGAATGCCCGTGATCATCGCTACACCCTCAGCAGTTGGCCATCCCATCATGCCGTGGACTGAAGATACCACGGCATTGAATCTTGCCATCCCGTCCCTTCCGAATAGGATGTCGTATGTATGGTGTGGCTTTTTCATCACGACAAAATCCACGTCTTCCGTGCGTGAATAATTTCCATCAGTAAGAGTGACGGGGAAAGATAGGATGCCCAGGGGGGTGTTCGTGCTGCCGTCAAACCCTTCCATTGAAGCGTAGACCGTTTCCAAGCGTTCTTTGTCTTCATCATCCAGCTTGTCAAAGAATTGCCTGTACATCACTGTCGACGAAGCGCCGTTGTCAGCAAGAGTGCGGGAGGTGATGTAGTGCCCCAGCTGGCTTTTAATGATGATGGGGCCTTCTTTGCTGGGGCCTCCTGGCACTCGCGGGAAGCGCACCTCAGCTTCCTTCCATGCGCATGGTTCTGTCATTCTCCTTTTTCTTCCTCTATCCTTGCCATGGACCATGTTGATGCTGATGTCGACGGGCTTTCGTCCGTTACCTCTGTACCGGTTGTCATTTCTTCCTCCCTTCTTGATAGATGCCACGAGATGTGCCAGTCTTCCATCCCTGACGAATGTCTCGACGATATCCCTCAAGGATGTGCACTCTTCAGTACTATGGCCCTTTGTCCCGTGGAAATCACAGGATTTGCTTTGATCCGCATTGGGTTTCTGTCGGATCACTGGGGCTTTTGGCCATGGCAATTTTTCCGTGGCAAATATCTCTGTGACGCTCTTGGTGAGTGGCGTCCAACGGTGTTTCCGGCTTGCAGGGTGTGTGTTGTCCCTTCCGCCAACAAGAGGGCGAGAGCTGGATGAGGTGTCAAAGTTTATCCTTGACTGCCAAATACCTAGCCTCCTCTTCTTGTTCTGCCGGGCGGTTCTGACATTGTTCTCTCTTGTCCTCTGCGTGTAGAGGTGTGTACTCTGGGGGAGATCTCTTCCCAGCTGCTTTTCTGTCTCGGCAAAGCGCTTGGCTGCCGTCATGATGGCATCCCATGTGGATGGCATGCCATCCTTACCCGTCAGTGTGCGGATAAGTTCTGGGTACTCAGCGCCCTGGATGAAAGCGGCGCGAACAAGATCTTCGCTTATGTTGCCCAGACTTAGCTTTTTGGAATTGAAGCGGGTGATGAAGTCTAGCAAAGATTCATCATCTTCCCTCACGCAGTTGAGGATCGTCCACTGCTCTTCAGTGTACTTCCTCTGTTGACTAAAATGTTGACTGAACTTGTTCTGAAAGTCCGCCCAGTCATAGATGTGGTGGACCGGTAAACGGTCGAACCATGCTCTGGCCGCTCCGACCAGAGTCATCTGAAACATGTAGCACCACGTGGGCTCCGTCCAATTACTGACGGTTGCCCCCGCAATGAACCTGTTCAAATGGTCATCTGGGTCGGATAGACCATCATATGTGCCAATGTTAGACATTTGTTTGGCACTCCTTGGGGCGATTGCTTCCGCAATGTCCCTTGCAAACTTAGACTTTCCTGCGTTTGTAGCAGTTGGTCTAAAAGTCTTGGAGAAGTCACGCGGGTTTTTCTCCGCTGTTGGTTGGAAAGCTTCCCCAAAATTCCTTTTTAATTGGAAGTCCGTTTCCTTACGCTTCCCTTTCGCCCTATGGCGAGGGTTCGCGTCGGTATCGGATTCTTCCCTCTCGTCGTCTGAGTATTCGCACTCACTATTCATATTGAGGTGTTGGCGAGTACTGCCGAATTCTTCAACTTGTTGGACTGAACGCAAGCGTTCGTCCAACTCAGCCTGGAACTCTCTCTGACGTGCCTCGGCCCACGCCTTCACTTGATCTAGTGTTTGGCGAGGGGCTCGAGTTCGTCTCTCCAACTGGGTATCAGTGAACCCTAGTGGAATATTTACTCCACTTGCCCCGGCTTGGGTAGCCGGGGTAGTGTTCGTAAGATTTGTGTAACCGCCGGTGACCCTAGTTACCGGGGTAGTGGTCACCGGGGTTTCTTGGTTACTTACTGGTTTCAGGACCGGAGTAACGTTAACCATTTCAGAAAAAGAATTAGTTCTAGCTTTTTTATGCACGGATGGCGCCAATGAAGAAACACTAAGTGACCCGGTGCAGATTATAGATAATCTTAGGGTTAAGTAATGTTTCCCACGAGGATGAGGTCCAGCAGAGAAGGTTGTTCTTCAGGGAACCTGCAAAACAGACACCGTAAGCTCGTCACTGAGAAGGGGGGGGGTTCCTCCTTGTGACCACCCTCCGGCGTGAGAATCAGACTAGATTGCTCTGAATATAAGTATATATTAAGAGATTGCTAGGTAATTAGATAGCAGATATCAGATAGATCTTACCATTCCAAGATGTTGGAGTATTTATAGCCGAAGGTAGGTCTTCTAGAAGGTATGGCCGGCTGAATAGTATTCCTGTTCAACCAACAGTGGATTATGCACATGCCATACTGGTTGGTGGATAGGTTACGGCCCACAGTAACAAAGTCGGCTGCACTATTCCACCAACTGTAGATCATGCACGTTCCACCAACTGTGGTCCACGCGCCAGCCATACTGGTTGGTGAGTAGGTTACAGTCAACAGTAACACTATTCCACCAACTGTAGGCTGTGCACGTCCTACAGTAAGGGTTGGTGAGTAGGCAGCGGCTAAATAGTAACAGTACAGGAGCATGCTGCTCGCCATACTGTATCAATGAGCCGCCGTATTTCTGATCAGATCTTTCGCCCATACCTCGTCAGGTATAGTAAAAGATCCTTCAGTATACAGACTGGCTTATTTTGGCGGGAGTATTCCCCCTCCCGCCTCTGTGCGGGACTGATCCCGGCTTTGCTCATTCCTTCAGGTGACAACTGAATTAGCTAGTGCCTCGCGTGTAGCCCTGCTTTATGCGGGTAGCCTTCCCTGATGGCTTGTACCCGCAACTGCGGGAACAGGCGGGGTACACCATTGGGAGGCTTTCCCTGCATGTACAGCTTGCATACTGCGCGTAAGGTTCTTTGAGCATGGTGGGTCCTGCGGGAGTAGATGGCCTTTGCGCAGACGTCCCTGTTCAAGGTAAGTCTTGCGGGGCCAACTGGGCTCTGCTGGGACCTACCTCTTCAAAGGTGTTATAAAATATTTAAAGAATATTTTAAATAGAAATTAACAATTATCTTATTAAAAAAAAATTAGAGAGGTTCAGAAAGAAACATACATATGGTTTGTGAAAAAAGAATTGATGAATGAAGAAAAGAAAACGCTTTTAAAGGCCGAGTAGAAAAAAAAGTGAGTAAATATATATATATATATATATATATATATTAAAAAATAATTGTTATTAAGTACTTAAATAAGCAAAAGGAAGGTGTTATAAAATATTTAAATAATATTTTAAATAGAAATAAGGTTAGGAGTGATAAAGAAAGTTTTTGAAAAAAAAACCTAATTTGGTAAATAGTTTTCAAATCATCCATTTTGGTAAATAATTATTCCACCTTTCCCATTTTGGTAAAAAAACTCTTTTATTCGTATTGGATTAGACTGAAAAATAGTACAATTGGTTGAATCGGGTTGTACCAAAAGGTTTAACCATATTGTATAGTATAATTTCATATAAATGCAACTTTAACTCAAAAACAACCAAAAATATACATAATTTCATAATAAAATATCACTCAAAAGTTAATCCATATTTAAAAAGCAATACAAAAGCACTTGATTGACAAACAAAACTCTTTTAAAATAAAGGCTTGTAGTAGATTTATGCCATCGAAGTACGCATCGAGTTCACAATCGCTTAAAAGATAAAATTCACCGCCATCGTCATACTCATCAACAAGAGTATTCGTACTTTCATTTCCTACAGTAATAAATAAAAAGTTTTAGTTACAATGTTACATATAATCATAATATACAAAAATCACATGAAATAAGTAACATATATATAAAAAAATGGGCCTAAAACATAAAAAATCTTGTGGACTTTTAAACCGGCATAAACCAATTTCTATGAAAACCACTAACCGCTTAAATATACCGGGTACAAAATACCGGTCTGCTCATCAAAATCCTGTTCAACCGGTTGAACCGGCTGGTTTAAACCGGTTTTTAAAACAATGCTCTCCCATACTTTCATTTCATACAAAAAAGTTATTGATCACAGATCCTTTTTAATAAACTTTCCATTTTTATCTTCAAACTCCTTGTTCTGTCACCACCATTAGATCTCTGCACTCAACCAATCACAACCGTCCATTTCCTTCTCTCTCCTACTTTCTCTCACTAGCCCCCCATCCCCGGATCTAGTCACACTCCCAAATTCTCTTATTATTATATCCCATCAACCAATTGTGTTCACTTGTTCTATTATCATGTGTATTTGTTTATGAAGAAACTTAGGGAACAATATTATTTGTTCTGATAGTGATATCATCTTTTTTGTATTCAAAACATGGAGTACACCAGCCCGCGGATGCACGGCATGTCGGACGTTGTGTTTGAATGCGTGCTAGCATACATACACGAATCCCGTGACCGGCAGTCCGTCTCGCTGGTGTGCCGACGGTTATGCAAACTCGAGGCTTTGACGCGTAAGCACGTGACCATAGCGTTATGCTACACGGCCACGCCCAAACAGCTAAAGCGGAGATTCCCGTTTGTGGAGTCTCTCAAGCTGAAAGGGAAGCCACGCGCCGCGATGTATAATTTAATACCCGAGGATTGGGGCGGGTTTGCCGCCCCATGGGTGGAAGAACTATCGAGCTCTTTCACTAGTTTAAAGAGTTTGCATTTTAGAAGGATGATTGTGAAAGATGAGGATCTTGAATTGTTGGCGCGTGAGCGCGGACATAATCTTCAAGTCTTTAAACTTGATAAGTGTTCTGGATTCTCCACCGATGGACTTTCGCATATCTGTCGATCCTGCAGGTACTGTAGCGTAATAATAATTACTCTGTTATTAATATTATTAATATGAATATGAATACTCTAATAGATTTTAATTTTTAGATTGAGAATATTGAATTCAATCTTTGAGTATTTATTGGAATCTTTATTTCTAAAGTTAACTCTAGGTTTTATTTTTGGAAATGCTATAACTTATGTCTCAATTGTTGGATTAATTCTGTTTATTGGAATAAAGTTCTTCAAATCATGTGATTATGTGATCATGTCATCATACAAAAATATAACACCTCTATAAATTACAAATTTTGGTGGAGAGGCATATGATAATTTGGAAGAAATTAGTTTTTTTCTTTTGCGGTTTTATTAATTTGCGCAGCTTGTTGCCCGTCTGCCTTCTGTTTCGACGTAATCAAATACCTACGATTATCTTTCATCGGTAGTGACGTAATTGAACAAAAAATTTTAATTTGCATAAATTAGTTGTTTACATCCTCTAGACCCTATAGCTATACTGCTAGTGGGATTTACTGGATACGTCATTAACTTGCAGAATATATTTCTTAGGTTTAATTAATTAGAGCCGAGGGTCTCTCTGTAAGCCACCTCTTTATTCCTTTGGATAGAGGTACGGTGTGCCTACATCCCACCCTCCCCAGACCCTACTTATAGCTTTGCTGTCGGTGGGATTTTACTGGGCATGATTGATTGATTGATTGATTGATTGAGGTTTAAGTAATTAATCAGAATTCTACAAGAGGGATGAATCATTGTGATAAAAAAACACAGGAGTTGGTCTTATTATTATTATGTCCACCTTCATGGATATGAAATTATGAATCATTTAATTTTGGTGAATTCATAAGTTCATTAGTTTGGTACCACAACATTTTCTTGTAAGAAAAATTTAATTATAAGTCAATAAAATCGGCTATTTTTTTTCATAATTATGTCTCCATAGATCAAATTATTTGCATACCCTGTATATCTAAACTTTTAGTCACGTTTAAAACTATGTCATAATATTTGCAGGAACCTGAAAGTATTATTTCTAGAGGAAAGCCAAGTGATAGAACATGATGGAGGCTGGCTACATGAACTTGCAGTGAACAATACTCAACTCGAAACATTAAACTTTTACATGACTGATTTGTCACATATTAGTTGCAATGATCTTGAACAGATAGCCAAAAGATGCAAGTCTTTAGTATCGGTCAAGATAGGCGATTGTGAGATCTTGGAACTTGTTGGTTTCTTTCGGTTTGCGGTTTCACTTGAGGAATTTAGTGGTGGTTGCTTTAACAACCAGACCGAGCAGTATGGTTCTTTAACGTACCCTCCACGGTTGTGTCGGTTGGGTTTGAATTACATGAGCACAAATGAATTGCCCATTGTGTACCAGTTCGCTTCACGGTTAAAGAAACTTGATCTGCTTTATGCGCTTCTTGATACCGAGGATCATTGTGTGTTGTTACAAAAGTGTCCTAATTTAGAAGTTCTTGAGGTACATTATAATTATTCATGTTTCTATTAATATTTGTTACATTTGATAAATGAACTATTTTTTTTTAATAAAAATTTAAAATCGATGAAAACAGACAAGAAATGTGATCGGAGATCGTGGATTGGAAGTTTTAGCGAGATCCTGCAAGAAAATGAAACGTCTCAGAATCGAACGAGGTGCGGATGAACAAGAGCTTGAGGACGAAGAAGGCGTCGTTTCACAAAGGGGATTAACCGCGATAGCAGAAGGTTGTCTTGAGCTAGAATACATTGCGGTATACGTATCCGATATCACAAATGCAGCTCTAGAGTCCATGGGGATGAACCTGAAAAACCTCTGCGATTTTCGTTTAGTTTTACTCGATAAAGAAGAAGTTATCACGGATTTACCGCTCGATAGCGGGATCCGGTCTTTATTAACTGGCTGCACTAAACTCAGAAGATTTGCACTCTATTTGAGACCAGGAGGGTTAACTGATGTGGGGTTGACTTATATTGGTCAACACAGTCAAAACATAAGATGGATGCTTCTAGGGTACCTTGGAGAATCCGATTCCGGGCTTCTTGGGTTTTCCCGAGGCTGCCCGAGCCTACAAAAGCTTGAAGTAAGAGGGTGTTGTTTTAGTGAAAACGCACTTGCATTGGCGGTTTTACAGTTGAGATCTTTAAGGTATTTATGGGTACAAGGCTATAGAGGATCTAAAACAGGATTTGACCTGTTGACAATGGCCCGCCCGTTTTGGAATATCGAAATAATTCCACCGAGAAAGGTTAAAACCGGAGAAGGTAGGGAAATGGAACATCCTGCACATATACTCGCGTATTATTCTCTTGCTGGACCAAGAACTGATTTCCCGCCTTCTGTTATCCCGCTTGACTACATTGCGCAATAAATCTGTACATATTTATCGAAAAAGGTAGCATCTTTTTCGATCTTGAGATAAGTTTTATGTTGGTTTTGTTTGTTGTATCATGTAGTTGTATCGTTACTGTTTATACCGGTTTGTATTTTTTTTAGTTTTGGAATAACATTCGAGCGTGTGATAATTCGGTTTATGAGCCATTTGAAACATGGGATCATGTAAATATTGTGGTTTTGGTCATATAACTAAACTTTGATTTATTCTTGTATTATTAATAGTTGTCTGTCTGGTATAAAAATAACAAAACAAATACAAACAGAAAACAACAAAATGGAAACAAATATAGTGGTTCATATGCATTGTGTTTTCTTAAAGTGCCGTACCATTTAACATCATCAAATAAATCCAACCACATCTCTTATGTGGTTTTAATCCGATTCACATATTCAGAGCTTGGACAAATTTTTATGCAAGGCGATGACGCGTGTCATGCCCGGGCGTAGACCCAACGAATATGAACCATACACTGATCGGTGATGGACATGTGTTTACCAAATAACTGTTAGATGTTAACTAAACATATGAATGCCCAAATTCATAGAGACAACATTATACGTCTGGACCTACAATGGACAACCACTCCTGCACGGCCAGACGATCCATTCGGTCATCTGGCACGTCCAGTACAATAACCATTATAATATAAACACGACCATGCCCTGTATGCAAACACACAATCAAAGTAAGTTAAGAACAACACTCGACCATGTCCAGTATGATCCAACCATTACCGTTGTATTTGGTAAAATGTAATCGGTATTAATATTAATCTTCTTTATTAATATTAATATTAATCTTCTTTATGCTAAACCTTAATGTTGATAAATATACAATGTCTATTTAAGGTTCAATGATCAAATTTTATTTTGTCAACACATAATTTATATTGAGTTGCCTTTTAAATTTTAATATAACATAATCAATAAGTAGACAAAAAGTTTAAGTGTATTGCATTTGCACTAAACACATCCCACCCATCCACCCAAAGTGAAAAAAAAGACAAGAGCTTTGAGCCAGTTACCATCAGTTATGTCTCCCCCATTATATATGTTTCATTTTAAAGGGTTTATGCTAACTACCAAGAAGACAATGATGTTATGTAGTGGATCTCTTTAATAGTGACTAAATTACCATAACACCATTGGCTTAACTCATCTTTGTTATTTTAATTTCTAGGGAGAAAGAAATGTGATTTGGATTTAAGTCCTTATAGTATTGCTAAAAGTAGTAAATTGCTTAAACTTTTAAATATATCTTTTATTAAGTGCTATTGTTTTTAGTCTAGTTTTTTTAATGACCGACGAATAAAGCCTGGTTACTAAGGGTAATCCAACGGCAAAGGCGACTCTATACACGCGTGATCGCAAAAAGCATTAGGTAGCCCAAGCCCATCACGTGTTTTGTTACGGGGAATAGTCGCTGCCCAAACGCCCACTTGGGTAGCTTGAGAGTTGAGACCATGGTGCCTTTATTTGAAATCTTCACTGAATCTCTAATGCCGGTTGAGCTATGATTGTATTGTTTAACTAAAAGCAAATTAATATTAATGCTGTTTTCAGTCTAATGCACTCTATTTTTTTTGTCTATTTTATTGATTGTACTATTTTATTATATATTGATTAACATCAAATCAAAGTTTAACGAAAAGGAAATTATTAATATTGATATTGTTTACATTTTACCAAATAAAAAGGTTATGGATCCCCACTTGTGGCAAATGGTAGGAGGTTCGGTCTTCAAATGAGACTCAATTTCGATTCCTACTTGTAACATTTTGGGTGGATATTGATAATGGAGGATTTGAGCTAAGCCTGCGAGGTTGTCAGTTCCGGGTTTTAGTCCCACCATGTGTTACGCCAAAAAGTTATGCTGTTGTGGTGGCACAACGATTGTCAAGTGGCTGGCAGCCAACGGTATGGTTTTCCGGGATGCCCAAGCCAAACTTTGAGGCCAGCGTGAGCTTGGTTTACAACATAGCCCGGCCAGAGTGAAGTAAATGTACTATTCAAATTGGAGAGCGTTGTGACCTAACACATAAGAAACTTGCCGTTTTACAAAATAATAATAATAATAATAATAATAATAATGTAACAGTCAAGTGACGGTGACAAAATAGTTAGTATTAGCTTGTAAATAGAAGAAAGAGAAAAAAATATTAAAAAATAATACAGAGATAGAGATAAAGAATGAGATGTGCGAGGCTTTTATAAGATGCACAAAATTTAAATATAAATTTATGGAATTATTTTTTTTTTTTGGGTTAAATTATATGGACAAGGATAAAGAAGTTGATAGGTTTTTCTCTTTGTTTTGAATTCTTTCTAGAATTTAATCATGGATGACCGAAACTACAACAACCAACGAGTTCGTGGCGCGTTCGACGTTTTTGAATCCGTGTTAGCGTACATAGACGACTCACGTGACCGTCAGTGCATATCCTTGGTCTGCAGACGGTTATACGAACTTGAGGCTTTGACACGTAAGCATGTGACAATAGCTCTATGTTATGCAGCCACACCTAAACAGCTGCTGCGGAGATACCCGTCTATCGAATCATTGAAACTAAAAGGGAAGCCACGGGCCGCTATGTATGACTTGATACCCGAGGACTGGGGCGGGTATGCAAGGCCGTGGGTGGAGGAGGTTTCGAAGTCTTTTGGTTGCTTAAAGAGTTTGCATTTCAGAAGAATGATTGTTAAAGATGAAGATCTGGAAGTGTTGGCCCGTGAACGCGGGCGTGCTCTTGAGATTCTTAAGCTTGATAAGTGCTCTGGATTCTCTACTGATGGGCTTTTGCATATTTGTAGATTTTGCAGGTATTAGTTTTGGTCTTGTTATAGATGTTATAAACAATGTCACTTTTAGTTGCTAAATCTAGAGGTGTCGAGATCGGATTGATAAAAGGCGCGAAACGAGCTGAGCTTTATCGAGTCCGAGCCAAAAATAAAGCTTGTTTAGTTATTGAGCCCGAGCTCGAGCCTTATATGGGAAGATCGGTTAGGCTCGTCGTGCCTTAAGGCTTAAGGAGACTAGTGTATATTTAAGTTTTAACTCTCTTGAACTTCTATATTTTAAGTTAACACTGCACAGCCGAGCTCAAGCCGAGTCTTGGCTCGTTTAAGGTACCGCACATGAGTTTGATCTGACCTTAGGCTCGTTAAGGTTTTTCTCAAAATATAAAGGTAATGATAATATAAAAATTTTAAAAATTATATAAATTAGTTAATAAATGATAAACGAGCCGAGATTAGGCCCGTTAAGGTCTTTCTCAAAATATATAAAGTCAATTAAATTTTTATATAAATTAATTATTAATTAATAAATGAGCCAAGCTGAGCTCGAGCTTGAAAAATTGACTCACTAGCCATGTTCAAGCTTTAAAAAAAGAGCTTGAAACGAGCTGAGCTTGATCTTAGAAAAAGAGCTTGAAATGAGCTGTGCTCGAGCTATCATACGTTTAGCTGAGCTTGAGCCTGGTCTAGCTTGGGCTCGGCTCGTTTACACCTCTAGTTAAACAATTAAATTTTATCGAAGATTGTTATTAGATTGAGAAAGATTGAATCTTTAAATTTTTGTAGAAATCTTTTTCTAGTAAATTTTACTTCAAGTTGGCAGTTAATATCGATAATCCACATTTGTTTGACAACATGGGTATCATTTAACTTCCTTGAAAGCCGAAGAATTTATATCAATATCAATCATTCAAATGTTTGACTTAAAATGTCAATTAGGAGACATGACTTAAATGCTTGACTTATAATCTATGCTAGTGTAGGAACCTTAAAGAATTGTTTTTAGAAGATAGCCAAGTGATAGAGAAGGATGGAGGCTGGCTACACGAGCTCGCTACGAACAATACTCAACTCGAAACATTAAACTTTTACATGACTGATCTGTCACAAGTCAGTTCTAACGATCTTGAGCTAATAGCCAAAAGATGCAAGTCTTTAGTATCGGTCAAGATAGGCGATACTGAAATCTTGTACCTTGTTGGTTTTTTCCAGTTTGCGGTTTCACTTGAAGAATTTAGTGGTGGCTGCTTTAACAATCAAGCCGAGCAGTACGCTTCTGTAACATACCCCCTGCAGTTGTGTCGGTTAGGTCTGAATTACATGAGCAAAAATGAAATGCCCATTGTGTACCCGTTTGCTTCCCGTTTAAAGAAACTTGATCTCCTCTATGCCTTTCTTGACACCGAGGATCATTGTGTGTTGCTCCAAAAGTGTCCTAATTTGGAAGTTCTTGAGGTATACATTCTCACTTTTACTGTTTCTGTTAATGATTATTATTACAATAAACTAGGCCTGTGAACGAACCGAACGTTCAGTGAACTGTTTGCCGGGAAGTTTGTTTATGCTCGTTCATTTAATAAACGAACGAACATGAACAAAATATTTGTGTTCGTTTAATTAAACGAATGAACATGAACACATGTTTCGTTCGTTCATTTATGTTCGTGAACATTCGTTTATGTTCGTTTACATTTTAATAGCAAGTAATTAAACGTTATCCGGAAGAGTTATCTAAATGGTTTTATATTTGTTCAGTTGTCTTCATTTAAGTTATGTTCGTTCATGTTTGTTTGTGTTCATTTACATTTGTTCATATATGTTCATTTATGTTTGTTTATCTTTGTTCAGTTAAACGCCCTGCTTGCGGTGCGCCCATATAATGTATATATGTGTGAACCCTCGGGTGGGCAAAAGTGAAATTGCACTAATTTTGACGTTATTTTACTAATCTCGTGAAAATAACGTTAAAAGTGGCGGAAGGTTAATCAGGCATCATGTGGTGGCGCTGATAGCCGAAAGACAAGGGTACACGCACCAATCGGCCGATGTCCCGGTGGTTGAGTGTTATGTGCCTTATGTCCAAGGCTTGATGCAAAACTACTATCGAGCCGGGGGTCTCACCGGAAGCAGCCTCTCTATAAATCAATTTCCTTATTTGTTTCTCTCATTACTCACCTACATACTTTTTCTCTAACTTTTCAACTCTCTACTTTCTCTCTCTTAACTTTCTCTCTCTAACAGAGAATATCGACGACCTTCGGTGGTCGTCAAACGCGGTGGTCCAACGAGAATTTCGGCATAGTTTTCCAGCAAATTTTCTAAAGAGTGAAATCATTACATGTCAATGGTACTTTTCCAAATTCGGAGCTGTTTGAGCCCTAGAACAACTCCGACAAGAGTTATGGCCAAACTCCGGCAAGCTTGTTTTTGAGTTTCCTCTTCATGCGTGTCTATATAAGGCCTTTTCCGACGAAACTACGATAAGATATTTCGTTACGATGCGTATTGTTTTTTATTTTAAATAATGGTGTGGTACAAGATTGCACCAACTCAAAGGTTTTTTTTTTTCAAAAGCTAAAATAAGTGATTTTTCAAGCAAAATGAGTGATTCTTGAAAGTGTATTGTTGTGACATTTGTTAAATATTTGTATTTCTATATCGCGACATGCGACGGGTTTGATCAGAACCCTTCGTGACATGCTACCAAACTCAACAACAAACGAAATCAGATTTGGGTCGCGACACGCGAAGCAATTCTCTGTTAAGCGAAATTTGTGCCGTTACGAATTGATCCCTCATTTAATCCAATTATCACCAAATTGGTTGCTATTTAAATTGGCTCGTTTTACTCTATCATACCATGATTAAAACCACATACACTAATCTTTCATCCCTCTTCACCTATACACACAAGTCACAACCAAGTTCAACCACTTTTCAATTTTATTCATTTATCAAAAAAGCCCCAAATTCGATATATGAACCCTAAATCCCAAATTGTTAGCGTTTTCTGTTTCATTTAGTTTATTGTTTTGTTGTTTTGTAATCAAGCAGGGTGGTTGTTTTTTTAAGCAGAAGCATTAACTTTTATGGGGTATTTAATGTTCTGCTAGGGTTAAGTTACTTAGCAAATTGATTCCTAATTGTTGGACCTCTTTGTTGTTGAAGTTGGGATTTTGCACTTTTGGAACAATATATATCCGAAAAGATGACACTTGCTACCAAAAGTGTCACCTCTTGAAAAAAATATTTCTTTAACTTATCGATCCACATTATTTTAGTGTTGTTACCTTCAATTGCTACCAAAAGTGTCAATAAATAGCTTGAAACTCTTTAAAAGTCCATTTTCAAATGGCCGTCGCCAACCTGACAACGGATTTCGCGCATGATGAGATGAAGCACACTCTAAGGATGGTGATTCCATGACATATATCATTGCTATAGGGTTTTTAATGTTAAGTAGTACTTACGACCCAAATATTGCCGTTTGATTAATTCCTATTGATTAATTCCTAATTGTTGGACCTCTTTGTTCCAAAAGTGTCACTAGTGTTGTGAACTTCAATTGCTAAATGATTTCTAAGAATTAAACTGCTAATTAATAATGATTTCTTTTTGTTATTTTTACACAGATTTAATCTCAATGGATTGCTTACCTAGTGGCGTTCTAATCGACATTCTAGTACGACTAGACCTACCGAAGTTGTGTGCCATTAAGTACACATGCAAAAATATAAAAGATGTTAATGAAAAAGAGTTTCAAAAGGAGTACCACCTCAAACACCTTTCCAGGCCTATATGGTGCTTTAACTACAGTTACAATGTAACTAATATGAATAAAACCGAACATTGGTTGATTGGAGTTAGGGAAGTGGACGGAAAAACATTGAACATTCGACTTCCATTTGATGTGGATGTAGATGTGGTGTCAAAAGGGCATATCGAGCTCATTGCGGTTTGGAAAAGTCTCATTCTTTTTTGTTATCAAGGCTGTGGATTAATGGTGTTTGACTGATGGTCATGGAGGTTGAATAAATCGAGTATGAACTTGTTGAAGATCTGGATTCGGCGGTTACACGTTGGGCAACGAGGATAATAGAAGACGATGTTGATGACGATGAGCACTATATTATCACTTTGTTCCATGAGGATACGGAGGGGTAGTGCCATTTCTTTAGCCACCACTCCCACGCTGAGGGTGAACGATTTCCACATATGGCCATTGTCAAACCGACAACCAATTTCGCGATTGGCGATATAAAGCACTCTTTGAGGATGGTGATTCCAAGCATTCGCCAAGGACTGGAGTATGTGATTGCGACTATGCGAGGTGACCGAGAGCCGGTTAGCCGGAAGTTTATCATGGGTTAGGTTTTATGTCATACCCCGATTTAGGGCCTAGGCGTGTGATCCATTAGTTAGTACCTGTTTTGTATATATAACAGAGTTACGTTTATTTAGCAGAAGTCTTTGAATAAAATATTATTATTTTGAAAACTTAGGATTTAAATACCCGTTTGATCATTCAAATACATGTCTTTTGTAAATATGATTATCATATTTTGAATAAAATATATAAGCCATCAAATAACATCTAATGACTAGATCTCCAATCTTCTATTCTGTCTTGTTGGACTGATCTAACATTTCTGATTTCCTGTAAAATGAGGGAAAAATACGCCAGCACACAGCTAGTGAATGACGCTGACTCTGTTATAAAATCTTTTCAATACCATTATGAAATCAACAATAATACCTTTTTGACAACTCATTAAGCACCCAACTCAATTGGGATAAATTACTCTAAGTACATGTAGAAGTAAAACATATACACAAATCATTTCTAAAGCTTCCGGAGACATGTTGATGATTTGTATGGCCTTAGGAAAATGCAAAATGCTGAGTCACCATGTATGAATGGATCCATACACATGTATACTTTTAATTAGAGTGTCCGTTTCTTATTATTGTAACACAAAGTTTTAAGGATTCATAGATCCTATGCAATCATTCTGACTCTTAAAGAGTTTGTAAAAGTTTAGGGCGTATCCACCTTTTCTTTATGATCAGCTTTTGATACTAATTTCTGTTACTGATTTCTGCTATCGATTGTTACCTCGGACCTATAGTACGAAAATAACCTTTGTATAAATATCAACATCAACGATCTGGCTTCAGACCTTTAGTCTGTTTTGTATAGCTTTAAACCTTGATAATTTATTTGTTTATATAAAACATTTGAACCTTTAATCCCTTTGTTTATTTACCAATTATATGCCACGTTTCTTCTTCATGAAGAAACATCTATATTGGATTTCTTCCTTAAGAAAAACATTAATTTAACTATAACCTTTATATTTAAATATATATTTCTTAATCTTCAAGAAAATAAATATTATTTTGACTACACACCTTGTATGTAAAGCTTACGTTTCTTAATCATGAAAAAACAATATTTGATTATAACTCCTGCTTATGAAAAGTTATATAATGCTTAGTTGTAATCAAGGTTCGGGCTATACCCCTACTATGGTCTAAGCCATTACAATGATATTAAAATAATACTTAAGCGGAACCTCTACCTCACACGGGCATTTGGAGTTAAATGCCTAAGCTTGAATGAGCAGCACTTTTATTCTACGTTGCGTATTAGTGATTAAATCGTTAGAACTTCGGAACTTGACACGTACTTCGAGATGCGGCACGCAAAACGAGGCTAAATGTTATGTTGTGTATATAACCAAAATAAGAGATGCCGGAGTTGTGTGCCATTAAGCACATATGTGGAAGATTTCAATTTCTTCTTTCTTTTAATGTGGGATAATTTTTTTATTTCCTTAACATGAGATGCTTTTTATTTTTTTTATCTCATTTTCTCCGTTACTTATCTTGAGAATATTTGATCCCTCATCTTTACTATGTTGTTATCTTTGGCCCACAATTAATATGAGATTTTTCGAGATGTTACATTTTAGGTTTAGTTTAGCTTTAGGGTTAGGTTTTAGGGATGGGTTAGATTTTTTTTCATTAGCAAAAACCATTTTGACATATTTTCATGATTCAAAACCATCACTCGCTATGAACAATACTCAACTAGAAACCTTAAACTTTTATATGACTGATTTGTCACAAAGTTGTAACGATCTTGAGCTAATAGCCAAAAAGATGCAAATCTTTAGTATCGATCAAAATAGGATATAGTGAAATCTTGGACCTTGTTGGCTTCTTCCAGTTTACGGTTTCACTTGAAAATTTTATATTATAATGGACATTTCATGTTACATGTTTTTTCCTATTCCAAGAAGTGTATGATTTGAATCTTTATATATTATAGAGGAATAAAATTTAATAGTGGAACCAAGTGGTCTATCATGCAACTTGCATTCTTGCAATACATTTATAAAAAAAACTATTTCATCAAGTGAAGGCCTTTGTCACACTCCAATAGATACACCAACTACATAATATACATTTATGTGTTGTGTATATACATGTGGGCTGCACTTTGGCATACTTTCCTTTTATAATACATATATACTACTATAAATGGTCGTGATGATCTGGAAAAAAACTAGATAAGTTTAAAGGGAGTTAAGGGTGACATGGCGATTGACATAAATAAAGTTGGTTCAACTTTAACTATGCATTACATGCAGTGAAATCTAATGAAGTTTAACATGTCAATCTACATTTTTTTTTGTCATGATTATTAATCATAAGTTAAACTAGAAAACTACTTTGACCGGACTTCAAACAGTTTGGATCCATCGTTTAAGTACGCGATAACATTAATACATATCTTCAAGACAATAATGTGAACTACAACCACAAACCTAGGCTGTCTAACCCTCAACCTGGTACCTTGTAGTTGAGAAAATAAAACTATGTTAAAAAATAAAACAAATTATTACAAAATAATAAAATGATTAAAAATAAAACCTAAATAAACCCCCGTAGGTTATTTTTTGCCCATAAGAAAACCCAACTAATATTATCCTACACGGGTTTTTACTATTATTATTAATTATTATTTATTAATAACGAGAAAAGGAAAAAAAGATATATTATTAATATATTTGTTTGTTCGGACAAAAAATTAGAGTTGGTTTTAGGTTTAGGCCCACATGGGTTTTCTTGTCATGCACACAAATAATACGTATAAAAGGAATAGTTTTTGTACTTGTGGTTATTACTTATTATTCCTCTTCAGCCGCTGCACGTACAAGAAAAGAAACCAGGAACTTCTTTTGGTATTATTCTCTTGGTCGATAATTCTATAGATATCCAGCCGCATAACTTTTTAAGGTTTTAAATCGAAAGAAAAATGGAAGATGTATGTGACGGGAAAGACTTCTCGTTCCCTAAACACGAGGAAACGATCATGCAATGGTGGACTGAACTCAAAGCCTTCGAATCGCAGCTCGAGCAAACCAAAGACCAACCGGAATACATCTTCTACGACGGGCCTCCATTCGCCACCGGCCTCCCTCACTACGGCCACGTACTAGCCGCAACGATCAAGGACATCGTCACACGGTACCAGACAATGACGGGGCACCACGTCCTACCCGTGGAGCACGAGATTGATACAAAGTGGGGGATCAAGTGCAAAGGTGACGTGTTAAGGATGGGGATTGATAAGTATAATGACGAGTGTAGGAGTATTGTGACTCGGTATGTTGCCGAGTGGGAGAAGGTGGTTACGAGGACCGGCCGATGGATCGATTTTGATAATGGTTATAAAACGATGGATTTGAAGTATATGGAGAGTGTTTGGTTGGTGTTTTCTAGTTGTATGAAAAGAATCTTGTTTACAGAGCGTTTAAGGTAATGTAATTGAATAGCATAATAAATTTATCCATAATATATATAAACGAAAACCCTAAAATCCTATGCGTCGTGATGTGGTCGCTCTCCCTTTTTATGGAATTTCTTGATGATTTTTAAATGGAGCTCTCTCATTAATTTAACCAAAATTCATGGGTATAGATCTTACCAAAACCAGATAGCTCTTAAACGGGTTATAACATCTCATTAAATTAAAAATTAATCTTACCAATTATTTGATATGAAAATCCTATAAAATAGAGATATACTAAAATTTAATATTTAATTTTAAAATAAAAAGATATTATTTATAATTAATAAACAATTTTATGGTAAAAAACATAAGCGGGTCATGAGTCACAAAGTCCAGATAGCTTTTAAACGAATTCATGGGTAAGGGTCTCACCAAACCCAGATAGCTCTTAAACGGGTTATAACATCTCATTATATTAAAAAAATAATCTCATCAAAGATTAGATTATAACGTATCTTTTATTTGTGAAACCATTATTATTAACTATTCTTACAATAAATAAAATTAAAATCCAAATATACATATATAAATATTAAAAACGAATAATATAAAACAACCCCCGTAATACGGGGGATAAAATCTAGTTTATTATATATCTGCTATATATATATATATATATAGGGATGTGTTAAAATAAAAAGAGATAGCTTTATAGAAAGACTAGGAATAAATCATAGCCATTGGATCATGTTAATCAATGGTTGAGATTTAAAATTACCAAAAACCGACATAGTTTCCTAGAATTATTCTTTTACCATAGATTTTAATTCCAAATGTTAAAAATCTATTGGTTCTTACCATTCATAGGAAACTCTTTATTCTTATTAGAACCCTTTTCTATATATATATATATATATATATATATATATATATATATGTTTATGTGGTGGTTTTATGCTATGTTTAACAGGTGATGCCTTACAGTACTGGGTGCAAGACACCAGTGTCCAATTTCAAGGCTACTTTAAACGTCAAGGTTTGAAATCTTAATCCTATATATGATGCTATTATTATTGATATGTTATATTAAAGTTTTATCAAAATTAGGGGTGGTAAATATGACCCATGGGTTGAGTGGGTTGTAATAAAATGTATATAATAGGTCAGAGTGGGTTAAGCTAAAAAAAGAAAATGATTGAAACGAGTCAAATTGGTTGACATTTCTTGAGTTTTTTTATATGGAACGAGAGTTTTTTACCTCTTTAGTTTTTGATTTACATTTCGAGTTATGATTTTTTAATCATTTTTTTGAATTTTTTAATGAGGGGTTTTTGAAACGGGTCAAAATGGGTTGAGATTTCAGAAACCCCTCACTAAAATACTCAAAAAAAAATAAAAAATCATAACACGAAATATAAATAGAAAACTAAAAAAGTAAAAAAACTAAAATGTCAACCTGTTTTGACCCTTTCAACCCTTTTCTTTTTTTAATTTGACTTATTCTGACCCATTATATACATTTTATTGCAACCCATTCAACCCATGGGTCACATTTGCCACCCCTAATCAAAATGCGGATGGTGCTTTAGTCTAACTGAAAAGTTATATTATGTTTGTTGTTTTTGTTCGTTTGTGTTGCCAACTGTTTGTTTAGGTTTTAAATGAACGAACATGAGCATGCTCGTTTACTTCATGAACACAAAAATATGTCCAATTATATGTTCGTGTTCAGTTATAGTTAAATGAACAAACACGACCATGCCCCCGTTCGTGATTGTTCAGTTTGCTTACATGCCTATTTATGAATGTTTGTAAACTTGTCACCTATTTTCGAGCAGGTAGTGCCAGATCCTGAAGTAATGGTAACTTTTCCGGCTCTTGATGATCAAGATGGTGCTTCGTTTGTTGCATGGACAACCACACCATGGACGCTTCCTAGTAATCTTGCACTTTGTGTCAACTCAAATCTTATATATGTTAAGGTTAGTTGCCCATTATGCTTTCGTCAAACGTGCTGGAAAACTGTTTTTATTGTTTTTGTGATCATGCTAATGCATTAATTATTGATAAATCAGGTGAAGAGCAAAGCGAATGGAAAGTTTTATATAGTTGCTGAAGCTCGATTATCCGAGCTTTCTGTAGAAAAGGCTAAAGAAGGAACACCTAATGGCGATGTGGACGTGGTTGCTTACGAAGTGTTAGATAAATTTCCGGGATCTTCGCTCGTGGGCAAAAAGTGAGTTTTTATGCTGATTTTTCTTGTTGTATATTGGTAATTTTCTCAAATATTAATGCACAATATTGTATTGCAGGTATGTTCCACTATTTGATTACTTTAAGGACTTCTCAGAAACAGCTTTCAGAGTTGTTGCAGATGATTATGTTACTTCGGATAGCGGAACTGGAATCATGCATTGTGCACCTGCATTTGGTGAAGATGATTATCGTGTTTGTATTGAACACAAAGTAATTGATAAGGTGTGACAAGCATCTTACTTACAGTTAAATTATTATACTTTAAATAACCAGATTTTACTTTCTTTTTCTTGTTTTGGTGTATATTTTTTTTGAATTTTTTAATGAGGGGTTTTTGAAATGGGTTAAAATGGGTTGAGATTTTAGAAACCCCTCACTAAAATATTCAAAAAAAATAATTAAAAAATCATAACTCGAAATATAAATCAAAAACTAAAAAAGTAAAAAAAAACTTAAAAATTTCCTCCGTTTTTCACGTTCCATAAAAAAAAAACAAACAAACTCAAGAAATGTCAACCCTTTTCAATCATTTTTTTTTAGCTTGACCCATTCTGACCCATTATCTACATTTTATTACAACCCATTCAACCCATGGGTCATATTTGCCACCCCTAGTATTAATACTGTAAGTTTGGCTTTTTCTAGGGAGAAAATTTAGTTATGCCAGTTGATGACGATGGCTACTTTACAGAAAGAGTTGCTGATTTCAGTGGTTGTTTTTTCGAAGAGGCCAATAAAGATATTATTCAAGCAGTGAAGGCAAGAATTATTGAAATTTACAAAACATAAGTTGTTGCATGGTATTGCTTATCATTCATTATTTACTTTTTGTCCAGGAAAAAGGCAGGCTTCTAAAGTTTGGAAGGTTTATGCACTCATATCCGTTTTGCGATAGATTTGATACTCGTCTCATCTACAAAGCCGTTCCCAGCTGGTACATGTTCAAATTATTATTTTTAAAGATTTTTTTAAATTGCAATTTGTTTAAATTCTTTGTTTCTTGTTTAAGGTTTGTTGCAGTAGAGAAGTTGAAGTATCAGTTGCTGGAGAACAATGAGAAAACACAATGGGTTCCTGCTTTTGTAAAGGTCAATATTTTCTAAACTTATATTCTCTTAATACTAACACTATTAGTCATGTATTAATATATAAAATTATAGGAAAAACGGTTTCGCAATTAGCTAGAAAACGCGAGAGATTGGGCCATTAGTCGAAGTAGGTTTTGGGGAACCCCTCTCCCTATTTGGATCAGTAAGGATGGCGTGGATATTGAAGTTATCGGTTCTGTTGAAGAACTCGAAAGACGATCAGGACAGAAGGTTAACTGTTTTGACATTTCTCAGTAAACCTTACACTCTGAGTCAATTCAATTTTTTTGGTAATTAATACTAAGAGCATCCACACTCATAAACCAATTCAAACCTCCACCTTAGGGGAGTGGGGGTGGTCCGTTATAGGGGCCGAGCACGCGTGATGGCATCACGAACACCGCCGCCGGTCCTCCCATCACGCGTGATGGGGGGCCGGCCGTGATGGCCATCACGCAACTCAAAATCCATCACTAGTTTAAATTTAATATTTGAGGAGATAAATAAAAAAAAATCCATCACACCACCACCCCCACCAAAATTCCATGACTAGTGATGGAAAGTGGTGAGGTGAGGTGGCACACCGTGATTGGTGGGAGCAAGTGATGGTTTATAAACCACCCCCACCCCCCTTATCGTCACATCATACTCTGATAATTTCTTTAAAAAATCTCACTTTTTACTTCACGCGTAAACTAATAAAAACCTCCACCTCATCTTCCACATTATTACTTACTTTTAATATTATTTAATATTTAATAAATTACTTTTACAATACATTAATTTTATAATATAATTATTTAAAACTACTTTAAAAATATTTAATATTAACAGAACAAAATAATAAAAAAATGTTTAAAAAATTTATATATTTTTCGCACATTAATTATTTTTTTGAAAAGAAAAGACTAAAATATTAAAAAAAAAACTAAAATATTTAAAGAAAACTATACATTAACTGAAATCGACAAGTTACATGAAACATAAATTAAACATACATCAAATTATAAAATAAAATGAACATAACATAAAAAATACACACTCATATATTAAACGTATGCACAGGTTACTGACTTGCATCGCCACAAGATCGATCACATCACAATTCCCAGTCCGCGCGGTCCTGAGCTTGGGGAGCTGCACCGTGTAGAAGATGTAAGCCAATTAATTAATGAACTTTTTTTTGAACCATGTTGTTTTGCTACAGATTGATAATTTTCCTTTTGTGTAACTTCAGGTATTCGACTGCTGGTTTGGGAGCGGGTTGATGCCATATGCATATATTCACTATCCGTTTGAAAATAAAGAATACTTTAGCAAGAATTTCCCTGGACATTTCGTTGCCGAGGGCTTAGATCAAACTCGTGGATGGTTTGTTTCTTTTTTTTTTCTGTTACATTAATTAGTTTAACTGTATATGATAAATTTGGGTACAGGTTTTACACTCTCATGGTTCTTTCCACTGCATTATTTGGAAAACCTGCATTTAGGAATCTCATATGCAATGGCCTTGTGTTGGCTGAGGATGGTAAAAAAATGAGTAAAAAATTAAAGAATTATCCTTCTCCTATGGAAGTTATTGATGAATATGGTGCTGTAAGTGCTTGAGTTTGAAATACGTTAAAAGAAATTTACATATCTTTTCATGTTCTTGATCTGAATATGTTATTTTGTTAATGTTTACAGGATGCACTGCGGTTGTACATTATTAACTCTCCAGTAGTACGTGCGGAACCTTTACGTTTCAAAAAGGATGGAGTTTATGGCGTTGTAAGTAGTCTCCATTACTCTTATTTCTATTTGTTTTTGTTCTTTTACTAATTTGAAAGATGATCACTTGTGTAGGTGAAAGATGTGTTTTTACCATGGTATAACGCGTATAGATTTTTGGTCCAAAATGCAAAGAGACTTGAGGTGGAAGGACTTGAACCGTTCGTTCCTCTTGACCGGGCCACTGTTGCTAAATCGGCTAATGTTCTTGACCAGTGGATCAACTCAGCCACTCAGAGTCTGGTTCATTTTGTCAGATGGGAAATGGATGCTTATCGACTTTATACAGTATGTTACTTTTTGTTTATCTAGTTATATACTTATAAACAACTGATGCATACTTAATAATCTGTAAGCATATTTGCAGGTGGTTCCTTATCTCTTGAAGTTCATTGATAATTTAACTAACATATATGTTCGGCTCAACCGAAAAAGACTAAAGGGTCGTACTGGAGAACAGGACTGCAGAACTGCACTTTCCACTCTATACCATGTATTGATTTCTTTTATCTGTTTAAATAACTTACTTTTCTTTTTTTTTTTTTAAATGGGATTTGTGTTTAGTTTTGATTTTTTTTTACAATGGTCTGTAGGTGCTTTTGACATTTTGTAAAGCAATGGCTCCATTCACACCGTTTTTCACCGAGGTTCTTTATAAGAACATGAGAAAAGTATCCAATGGATCAGAGGAAAGCATTCACTTTTGCGGTTTTCCTGAAGTAGAAGGAAAAGTAAGCGGTTTTATTTGACGAAAAAAAAAACGTTCTTAGTCTTTGTATTTTTGTTGAATATTTTGATGGTTAATAATGTTGTTTCAGGGTGGAGATCGTATTGAACAAAGTGTTAATAGAATGATGACCATCATTGATCTTGCACGTAATATTCGCGAGCGCCACAACAAACCTCTGAAAACTCCACTCAGGTAATAAAAAATTCACAAATTTAAGCATGTTTGACAAAGGGTCTTTTTGGGTCATTCCAACCCGGATCGTTTTGACTCATGACCCAGATTGCCTAACTCGTCCATGGTTTCAGGGAGATGATTGTTGTGCATCCAGATGCTGAGTTTCTTGATGACATTGGTGGCAAATTGAAAGAGGTCAGAACTTATACAATTATTTTTTATAAAATCATTGTGTACCTATGTTACCATTTTATTTATTTTAATTGTGTGGTTGAATTTGCATCACAGTTTGTGTTGGAGGAGCTTAATGTGAAATATGTTGTGCCATGCAATGATCCTATGAAGTATGCTTCGTTACGTGCTGAGCCCGATTTCAGGTGTAGCTTTAAAACTTAAGCTCTTGTGTTTTTTTTTACTCTCATTTCTATCTTATTTGTAGGTCATGAAATAAACTCTCATTTATTGTTGACGTTTAATGTATCAGCGTGTTGGGTAAAAGACTCGGAAAATCAATGAGAGTAGTTGCAGATGCAGTGAAGGCAATGTCACAAGAAGACATTTTATCTTTGAAAAGTCGGGAGAAATTACTATTGCTACACACTGCTTAAAACTCACTGATATCAAGGCAAGTCATCGGCTCCATTTTGCCAAAAAAAAACATTCATTTATTAAACTATTGGTGTTAACATTTATGATGAATTTATAGATTGTGCGTGGATTTAAGCGTCCCGATGGTGTGACAGAAAAGCAAATGGACGCCGCCAGTGATGGTGTGGAAATTGAGCAATTTTATAATATTATATATGTTCTATTCTTTTGTTTAACATGCATTTTGTTTAATCAATTAGGTGATGTTCTGGTTATTTTTGACTTGCAACGTGACGATTCATTGGTTGAAGCTGGATTTGCGCGTGAGGTATTATTATACCGCCCCCTTAGAACACAACATTTTTTCGTTTTGGGTTGCCAAATGAAATATAAATATAATACTTTTATAGGTTGTTAATTGAATCCAAAAGTTGAAGAAAAAAGCTGCAGTTAAACCCACTGATGCAGTGGAGATCTACTTCAAATCATTGGATGAAGATGCATCAGTTTCTGCAAAAATGTTAAAATGCCAGGTACCATATCTTAAATTGTCTTTTTCATTAAGTAAAAATTAGATTATTATTGTGGTTATATGATTTTTTTTAGGCAACAATTAATTGCATCCTGATTTTTTTTACAGGAAGCATACATCAAGGAGTCAGTTGGCTCTTATTTACTCCAAAGTAACATGTTACCGAAACATGCGGTAAGATTACTCAAATACTGACACGCGCTGATAAAAGCCTTTTTTATGTGTTCTATTTTTTTAGAACTCTTTATATAGTTTTTACTTATTTGTGTCTTCTAATTTTGTAGGTAATCATTGCTGAGGAGACCTACAAGAACATTTCAAATTGCGACTTTCAGTTACTTTTGTCAAAGACAGCATTAGCGTCTAATGACAACGGGCAATTATATAGATTTTTACATCAGGCGCACAACCAGTGTTTAAATGTATTTACAACGGACCTGTGACGTATTTACCAAATATTTGGGACATTTAAATTTAATGTCAATTATCTATGGTTTTCGTTATTTATGTTATTTATGATGCCTCGTGTTGACCAGATGATAAGCATACATTCTCATTGTTCCTGTTTCTATAAATGATTGTTACATCAAACAACATAACTGCACTAACTGTTAATAGTTGATACTGGACCTTTCAATAATTGTTTACATGTTTTTTTCTATTCATGGTAATGTATGATTTTGAATCTTTATTATGTAAGCTATCCCCACACATATTAAAGGAATAGAATGAAGTAGTGGACTTAGTGGTCTATCATGCAACTTGCAACACATTTATAAAAACTATTTCATTAATTGAAGGCCTTTTTCATACTCCAATAGATACACCAACTACATAATATACATTTATGTATTGTGTATATACATGTGGGCTGCACTTTGGCATACTTTCCTTTACATATATACTACTATAAATGGTGGTGATGATCTGGAAAAAAAACTGGATAAGTGTTAGGTGAGTCATCTAATGACATGGCGATCGACAGAAATAAAGTTGGTTCAACTTTAACTATGCATTACATGTCAATCTACATTTTTTGTCATGATTATTAATCATAAGTTACACTAGAAAACTACTTTGGACTTCGAACGGTTCGGATCTATCGTTTAAGTGCGCAATAACATGAATACACATCCTCAAGACAATGATCTGAACTACAACCACAAACCTAGGCTGTCTAACCTTCAACTTGGTACCTTGTAGGTTGGGAAAACAGACCCGAGTTGTACATTCGTATATTGATTCCATTGTCTGGCGTATTGGCCAATTGCGAGAATTTGCCTGTGTCACTTGAGAAATTGCTCGTTCGTGCAAGGTGGACTGTGGTGATGTCATGAATGCTAGGCCTTCTCTTTTCTTTCCCATCTGAATGTTGCCTTGCATAGTACTTTTGAGCATGACTCGCTACTTGTGTTGGCGTTTTTGTCACCACAAAGTTGCGTGAAATGTTTCGCCAATCGCCTTTTCCATGAACTTGAAGACCCATCAAGAATCGCCTTTAACACATTAAATACAAGTTACCAAAATGTTATTAAACACAAAATATAAAATCTATACTAAGAAAAGTATAAAGCTAGTCACCTGTGTTCTTCTTCGGTCCAAGGTACACCTTTTCGCCTCTCGTGGTCAAAGGATCTTAACCTCAAAAACCTGTTCTTGAACGAAGTGAATCGATGATCTTGATTGAATTCAGACTTAACGGTGGAGTACCCTGGAACTTCATCTAAACCGGCCTCTATATTATTGATATCAGCTTCTAATTCCTCATATTGTGCTCTCACTTCATATTCTGACTTCCCGGGAACAAAGGCAGCCACATTTGACCACCTATCGGGTGTTTCAGTATCAAATATAGCTAGAGCACTTTCGAACCATTTGTTCTGTTCTTTCGTCCATTTTGATCGCTTGCTTTCTTGCATAATGTTATTCAAGCTCAAATCTTGCAAAGGTGAAGATGCTGTTTCAAAAACTGTTGAATATTTGTAGATGAAAAGTTTAGAATATTTGATAGGAATCATATCATTAATATACTCTTTTTCAAGATTTATTAGAACATATTCAAGAATCTTGAATATGACACATCAATTCAAGAATCAAGAACACCTTGAAAAAAATAAAATTTTTAACTAATATAACTTCCAATAAATCACAAATTTTTAACTAATCAAATACCCAATTCAGAAACATGATCAAAAAGTAAAACTGCACTAGTAAAAAAAAAAAATCGCTCTAGACTATGAATCTTGAAAAACATAGGGGAAAATAGAGAGCATAATTTACCTCTTGATGTGTGATGGTGATTTGTGGATGAGCCCAAAATGATTGCAAAAGGAGGTTGCAGAGTTGTCAATGGAAGTGTTATTGTGTGATATTTATACACCAAGTGTTGGATGATTTGTATAATTATAAGCTATTTCACTGTAGCTTCTCTAGAGGGTTTGCTTTATGACAACTTTTATAGTTGCATGAAAAAGTTAGCAAGATTTGGCATGACAATGATCCATTTGCCTTTTCATTTATTGTGTTATTATTGCTCTTACCAGAACCTTTAGGAGAAAGAAAACTCTATAAAACTTCTTTTTGTGAACCTAGTGGCAAATATCTTTTATTTTTTGTAATAATACAAGGACCTTTTTCCCATTTTATCTCTTGATATAATAAAAAAACAATATTAGTATTCGAATTGTTCTTAAACTCTCTACCAATAGCTCTGATACGAGTAAGATTTTACTTGTTATCGTTGTGTATTCGTTTGTAAGATGTTATTTAACACTTTGTTACAAAAGAACCAAGGGAATTAGATTTAATTAGTGTCGCACTAGCTACGTATAGTAAGTCGAATAATAAAGTTGTCATTGGTGTCATACTCAAACGTTAACGTCTTTGTGTAAACGTATAGAACAAAACTACAAAAGGGTATTAAGTATACCACCAGCCGCATGACGGAAGCCACTTCTTTCGAATGTCGAATGGGCATACGAGACAAAGATTGGGTGCATGAGCAAAACAGCCCATGAGCAATTATTTGAGGCAAATTAGTGAAAGGCAAAAGGAGAAAAGAAAGGAGTCAAGTGGAAAAGAACATGGCTTTAAACAAAGGTGTCCTTAACACATCTTTTCATTACCATAAATCATGCATGATATTCATATCGACTTCACAAAGTGTCGGTAACAAATATCAAAACACAAAATACACATCTGTTTAGTACGTCACTTGTTCCCTGCTTCGTTCGAGGTGCGGTCGTGTGGGCCATCGTGGAATTATCAAAGATGTGAGAAATGATTACATAGATCTTTCATAGATATTTATCTAAAAAGAATAATAGCAACAATAACAAACACATTTTAATTTTTGATTATGTGAATAACAGTCTGAATAGTTATAGATTATATTAAAGATAATTATGCCGTCAAGCGCCTGTAGCTCAGTGGATAGAGCGTCTCTTTCCTAAGCAGAAAGTCGTAGGTTCGACCCCTACCTGGCGCGAAATATTAATGTTTTTATATTTATTATTAATAAATTTTTAAATATAAATAATATATAATGGAATTCTCATTATTAAAATATTTAACAATACATGATCTTTGTATTAAGCTGAGGCTCCAACAGGGACACCGGATGCGAGCCTAGATGATCCGTATAGCGTTTCTTCAAACCGAATGATCTCATTTTTGGACCCGTAAGCTACTTGAGTCCGGTCATCAAGGTTCACAACAACCTTATCTAACACAGACCGTGTCCCATCACTGCTGTAACCACCTGCATTCTCAATCATAGTCCCAATGGAGCCACCTCGAAAAGAAGCCTTAGTTTCGCCTTTGTTGTTGGTGATATCACATTTGTGAAAACACCCTTTTCTTTCACAATAATCTGTAACAAAAACAACATTATAAGTTTTATAACAAAAAAAAAAAGGATGAATAAAAAATGTACATTTTTTTTTGAAAAACGAAGTGGCGAGATCGACCTGGTTAACATCGGGCACCATTCCACCGGTGTATCGCAAAGTGTACTTCTCTTTTACATAGTAATTTATCAGCTGTATTCAATCAAATAAAAGTTATTAAATAAAATGATACAATTTAATTTTCAATATTTCTTGATATGTTTAGTAGTATGATACAATGAAAGTTTAAAAAAACCTTGTCATAATCAGGATTATCAAAAGTGGCTCTCAAATTTCCAGGAGAAAACATTTTCCCTTCACCAATTTCTTTGTTTCTTTCACATGCTGCCATTTCCCTGACCATCAACATAAAAGTCGATAAATGTTTGTACGTGTTAGCCGATCGAGTTTATTATCTATTGTACTTATTATTATTTGATTTATTATTTATCTTTTTAAGTTTGTTTGCTAGTCATTATTATATCCCTAGTTTGAATATTAGAAAAGATTTCTTTAACGTTTTATCATTATCATTAGCTAGTTAGCTTTATCATTATCTTTTTCGTTGCAATCTCATATTTCTTTTAGTAGGTACGCTTATCATAAGTTTTTGATAAAGAATAATTCTTTTACCTTCGTCAAGAAGTAGAAACTCATGGGTTCCAGGGAAACCCTTGAGTGCTATAACATAAGTGGTTCGAGGTCCGTAAATTCCCATGGCTGCAGCCACTTGGTCCCTCCCGGTCACCCCGGTTAGCTTATCTCCCGGCCACACACCAAAAATGGTACCAACTGTGAAGTTGGTGTCAACAATGCTAGACCCGTCAAGGGGATCAAACGCAACACTAAATCCACCTGTCAAGATAAAAATATAAGTGTCTCCAATATTATATATCTATATATAATACATAATTAACCGAGTGCGCCACTTGTCACAATTTGACAATTCTATGAGCCCTCGTTTAATTTTCCCGCTTCTTTTTTTTCACCTAATAAATAAGTTTGTTTTTCGAAACCCCCCCCCCCCTTCCTCCTTAATTAAATCTTTATTGGCAACTATTAAATATTTAATTTAATATTTTCTTTATTTAACCTGTACGTAATACACGAGTTTTCTAGCCTAGTAACATATAAAATACTAAACTGTAAGATTTTAACCTTCGACCGGACCACCCATGTCTTGAAGCTCGGGAACTTCTTCCGAGCAAGCATATTTACAGAAATGCGAGTGACTCAATGCCTAGAAAACAGTTTACAACAAGTTATGTTATTTCATATTTATGACAAGAAAGTACATGAACAAAAGTACAAACATATGAAACTAACATCAAACAAAAGCTTGTCTGCGAGCACATCGACCGCGAGCTGTTCATCACCAAACGAGTTGATACACGCGGTGCCACCACAAGATGCAGTCCGGACTTTAAACGCGATGGTCCTAATCGCTTCACTCATGCTTATCAACACTCTGATCAGACCCTTGTCAGGGGTTGCCTTTGATAGAAAGTCTTCCTGTACATATATCACAACATTGCTAATATTAATAACAATTAATTTGAACTTTAATGACAAATTTATACCCGTAGGATCGTGGTTAACTCACCAAACTTTCACCGATTTCGCATTTGGTTACGAATGAGGAGTTTTGTGTCTTTGAAACCTTGATGGATGATCTAGGCATTACTCCTAAGGACTCTCCGAAAAAGGAACTCGACTTCAAATTCTGATATCATCAAAAAGTATTAAAGTCATGATTCATAGTACAAGATAAAAGAAAGGGAAAATGATCAAATTGCCCTTCAAAATAAATATTTTGTCCATTTTTAAACGGGGTTGTCCAAAAATGACCGTCCCATATCCAGTCAAGTCGCCTACTTAATAATCATCACCCGACTAGATTTTTCAACCAACCAGGTTATGCGGGCAGTTAATGCGGAAAAATATCAGATATCGGTTATCGCAGTGAGATATCGGTGGGATATCGGTAATTTTAATATCATGTAAAATTCATATATATATATATATAGCAATTTAACACTAATAACTCAGTATAGTCTCCTACCATTAACAGATTAACCCTTTTCAACTTGCAAAACACTAGCAATCATAGCAAGTAAGAACTAATTAAGACTTAAAAAACTAGCATTAAACACTAAAAGTTGATAATTAAGACTTAAAACATTGATATCGGGAATATCGGTCAAATATTGTCCAATATCGGTCAATATCGCTATATTATCGGTGCCGAAATTCTAACCGATATTTTGACTGATATTTCACTAAGGGACCGATAACCAATATATCAATGGTATATCGGTGATATATCGGCGATATCGACTGCATAACTTACGCCACATATCAATTTCTCGCCGAGACGCCTAGCTTTTTTTTGAAAAAAATAGTCGAATCGATGGGCCTTCTTAGGCGTCCCAATGAGATTTATCTTGTCTTCCAACAAATATTTTTTGGCTTCCGACGAGATTTTTTTGTCTTTTATTTCATCTTCTGCCAATATTTTTTTAACTTCCACCGAGGTTTTCTTTTGACTTCCCACGAGATTTTTTGGACAAGTGGCAGAATCTAATCTAGTTGGTTGAAAATCTTACCAGCTAATGATTAAAAAGTGTACATGTCAACGGGATTGAGGGTGGACGATATATGAAAAAGAAAAAGCTGTTCAAACGGACATTTTGCTCATTTTCTCTAAAAGAAAAAGCAATGAAATATGAAGCATGCATACCTTGGTGGTGAATGGTGGGGAGATGGTACGAGGAGAAGCAAATGAAGTTGTATGTTGAGAAGCAACACTTGGTGAGATTGTGCCACGTGCAAAGCACGCTACTCCTGTCTCCATTTTTATTGTCTGGTTTATTAAGGTTCAAACTTCAAAGATGAGGAACAAGCAGTAGCAAGAGGTTGTTGAGTTAGAGGTTTTTAGTTGTTTTGTTTTGAGGAATTAGTTCTTCAACAGATAAAGCAGGGAACGATGGAATGACACGTGGCAGTGAGGGAGTGGATAGATATGGTGTTGATGGAAAGTGTGGGGTGAGGTTTATTACTCATCTTTTTGAGAATTATGTGGTGTTCATGCATGTGGTGTTCTCATGAATTATACGAGTGATAATGTTTAATACAAATTCATGGAAATAGACTAAGTAGTTATATTTTTATTCTGGCTTCTTGACGGATTCAAAATTTTTTTAAAACAGGTTGAAAATTGATCGGGTTGAAGTAATTTGGGTCAAAAAATAGGTCGGGTAAATTTAATTTATACTTATTTACTTCTGTGAAAAGAAATGGATGATTTAATAAAGGCAATATATTCTATGGCGAAAGCTAACGCTCACGTTCCTATGCTTTCTCGGACTCATGGACAAGTAATGAATTAAAACCAAAATTTTTCTTTAGTTTATAGCATTTATATATTTGAACATGTAACTTATTTAATTCGTTATTGTTATATGCAGCCAGCCTCACCTACAACTTTGGGAAAAGAAATGCTAATATTTGCTGAGAGGTTAAACCGAGAAAGGCGGGGCATTTCACAAGTAGAGATATTGGGAAAATTTGCAGGTGCCGTTGGTAACTATAATGCACATGCTGTCGCATATCCTGATGTAGATTGGCCACATATTGCAAATCAGTTTGTAAATTCTCTTGGATTAAGCTTTAATCCACACGTGACACAGGCATGCGTTTGTTTATAAATTTTTTGTTATATATAAATGTCATATTAAAACATGTATGTAAAGAATGATATTGCTGATGCAGATTGAATCTCATGACTATATGGCTAAACTTTTTCATTCGTTCATTCGGTTTAATAACATCTTACTCGATTTTGATAAAGATATATGGGGCTATATCTCCGTGGGCTACTTCAAGCAGGTAACTTAGTAAATAATTCTTAACAATTACTGTTTGATCTTGGCATTTAAATACTTGTGTTGTGTATAGGTAACTAAGGCTGGCGAAATTGGATCATCAACAATGCCTCATAAAGTCAACCCCATTGACTTTGAAAACAGTGAAGGTAATCTTGGGATAGCTAATGCAATTCTAGACCATTTAAGCATGAAGCTGCCTGTTTCGCGTTGGCAGGTATTATTACGTTTAATCCTTTAAATTATAATTATATGAACCCAAAGCTTATGTGTTAATCGGTATAATAATCGCAGCGTGACTTGACTGATTCAACGGTTCTGAGAAACATTGGTGTCGGTTTGGGCTATTCACTTTTGGCTTACAAGAGTGCACTAGTAGGAATTGGAAAGCTTCAGGTACATTTATATGTTCATTTTTCGTAGGCATTTGTATCTATATTAACCAATAATTAACTTTGTGTGTGTGCGCATGTTAGGTAAACGAAGCGGCGTTAAACAAGGATTTGGACAATTCATGGGAGGTTCTTGCTGAACCAATACAGAGAGTATGTATATTACCCTTTTATAGTGTTAAACAAATTAGAATAATCTTATGGATCAAAACAGGGTCACAATTTTTTTATTTTTTTTATATTTGATTTTGGTAAAATGTAGGTGATGAGGAGGTATGGTGTTGAGGAGCCTTATGAGAAACTGAAGGAACTTACGAGAGGAAGAGCGGTTACTAAGGAGAGCATCACTGAATTCATTAACGGGTTAGAAATACCGGTGGAAGCTAAAACCGAGCTCTTAAAGTTGTCTCCACATAACTATGTTGGAGTTGCAGCCCAGTTGGTAGAGGATGCATGTATTAGAGCCAATGGAAGTGCTTGATTCAAGTTAATTCACAATAGATGCATCTTTTTTAATTTTTAGTGACACTTTCAGATGCGTCACTAAGTGGCATTTATTTCGAGTACAAGAGATACATTTTTTTTAATTATGAAGAAAATGCCATCTTTATCAGAAACTTATTCCCAGACTTGGAATAATACATTGGAATTAGAATGTAGTTTTAGTTTTATAAACTAAAAAGTTTACCATTATGAAGAAAAGCAAGTGGTTGCTACAGTCAAAAAGTAAAAAATGTGGAATTTTATTGGATATATGCTGAACCTAGAAAGCTGGCGAGCTACAGTCGCGTAACGGATTGACAGTCAAGAATATCTCGGTCGTGAGAGTAACGAATTGTGTGACGATTATGAATGGAATTCAATGTAATGAAAGTACAAAATACTCCAAAAACCAAGACCAAGACTTATGAAGATGAAACATAAATCCAATGGGTCCATGCTTCACTTCAGTCCCCTTCAAGTTATATGCCAAATATTACCAACATTATTTATATAAACCCAAGGAGTAATTGTGTTAAAACTCAAAAACAAGATAGACTGCTGGTCATGGCATACCTTTCAGTTTTCATCCATGCAATCATACTACTACTATTATGTTCTGTCGCACTTGCCACAAACCATACCGATCAACTTGCACTTCTGGCCATCAAATCAGCCATCTCTCATGACCCGCAACATGTTCTTGACTCATGGAACACCTCCCTCCATTTCTGCCAATGGAAAGGTGTTGCATGTGGTCGTCGGCATCCCAGGGTCACCGAACTGGACCTTGGATCTAGAGGCATAGTTGGTTCCTTGTCTCCTCATATCGGAAACTTGAGTTTTCTAAGAGTAATTAGTCTTGAAAACAACACCTTTGAAGGTGTAATCCCACCTCAAATAGGTAACTTATTTAGGTTGCAGAAGCTAATTCTCATGAACAATTCTTTTGAAGGTGAAGTTCCAGCCAGTTTATCAAACTGCACCAGACTTGAAGATCTTAGGCTGTCTCGCAATAAACTAGTTGGAAAGCTCCCAAACCAGCTTAGTTCTCTGATGAATCTCATGATCATAACCTTTCATAATAATGATTTAACAGGAGGTATACCGTCTTTCTTGGCAAACCTCACTTCTCTTGTAGCCATATCGGCTGCATACAATCATCTTGGCGGACGCATTCCACACGCTTTAGGTCAATTACACAACTTGAAGCAAGTTGGTTTTGGAAATAACCAACTTTATGGTGAGATCCCTCCATCCTTATACAATTTAACATCATTGATAGTTATGAGCTTCACAGACAATCAAATCAGTGGTGAACTACCAAAGGATATAGGGTAGCAGCTACCTAATGTTCAGGTTTTTGAGATAGCCGGAAACAAATTTATAGGAACCATTCCGTTTTCTTTTTCCAACTGTTCGAACTTGATAAAGCTTGGATTGTCTGAAAACGGTTTCACCGGGAAAGTTAACATAAATTTCAGTCAGATGCCAAATCTTTGGCTTCTTGGGCTAGATCAAAATAATTTAGGTAGTTCACATTCACAACCAGATGACTTGAACTTCATTGATTCCATGATCAATTGTAGCAATCTTGAAATGTTGCTTGTTCATGATAACAAATTAAGAGGAGTTCTTCCTAGTTCTGTAGGCAATCTCTCATCTCAAGTTACAACTCTTTCTTTTGCAGGAAACTTTATATATGGCACTTTGCCTTCTGGGATCGGGAACCTTGTGAAGTTAGAGCGGTTATTAATGCAAATTAATCAGTTCACAGGCATAATCCCTAATGAACTTGGAAATCTGCAAAGCCTAAAACTTTTATACCTACATAACAACCGCTTCACTGGGAACTTTCCAGATTTTATAGGAAGCCTGTCACAGTTAGACGAATTGTGGTTGTCAGCTAACAGACTACGAGGACAAGTACCTCAAAATCTTGGTAACTGCAGGAGATTGACATCATTGCACCTTTCTAAAAACAATCTTACTGGTCCACTCCCTATAGAACTGTTTCGGTTATCATCCCTGTCTACAGTTCTAGATCTTTCGCATAATCAGTTAGTTGGAACACTTCCCCAAGACATAGGAAAACTCAAAAGCTTGACAACGCTTGATTTGTCACATAATCGTCTGGTTGGTGCAATTCCAAACGCCATTGGAGGCTGCACAAGCCTTGAGAATCTAGACATGAAAGCCAACTCTTTTCATGGTCCAATACCTTCCACTATGAGTGATTTAAGAGGTCTTAGAAACCTTGATCTTTCTAGTAACAACCTTTCTGGACAGATTCCAAGGTTCTTGGAGCAACTAAATTTTTCTTTGTTGAATTTGTCATTTAACAATCTTGAGGGGCAGGTACCCTTGACTGGTGTTTTCAAGAACACAAGCGCGTTTGCAGTTAATGGGAACGGCAGGCTATGTGGAGGCCCTCCTCAACTTGGCTTCCCCGAGTGTGTCATGTCAGCAAGATCAAAAAAAGGTTCACATGTGCCGCGTGTTGTTTCTGTTGTCATTCCGCTTTGCGCGTCCCTTCTTATAGCAACGGTGTTGTGTTCGCTGTTTTGTTGGAAACGAAGGAAGACACTAACACTGCCAACAAGATCTTCTTTCATCCAACCATTTTCAAGGGTGTCTTACGGAAGCATACTCAAAGCCACAAATGGGTTCTCCCAACAGAACCTAATCGGTAGTGGGACGTTTAGTGATGTTTACAAAGGGATCCTTGAACCAGATGATGCAATGGTTGCAATCAAGATTCTAAAGCTTGAAAATCAAGGAGCTTTAAAGAGTTTTATAGCAGAATGTGAAGCTTTAAAAAACATTAGACACCGAAATCTTGTAAAAGTCGTTACTTCATGCTCGTCCGTTGATTATCAAGGTAACGATTTTAAAGCTCTTATTTACGAGTTCATGCCAAATGGGAATCTTGAAAGGTGGCTACATCCAAGTTCAGAACAAGAAACTCCAAGAAGATTAAGCCTTCGCCAACGAGTAACAATTGCAACAAATGTGGCTCATGCCATTCACTACCTCCACCAAGACTGTGAGGTATCCATAATTCACTGCGATTTGAAACCGAGCAACATTTTACTAGACAGTGACATGGTTGCACGCATTGGTGATTTTGGGCTAGCAAAGTTTCTTCCATTAAAACCACACAAAAGCAGCTCAATTGGAATAAGAGGGACAGCTGGATATGCAGCTCCAGGTAACTCATAACTAGGGGTATGCATGGGTTGGTTTGGTCTAAAAAACATAACCATATCCAAGATGCCAGTTAATGGATAGCCATAACCATGATCGGTTATGGTGGTTTGGTTATCGGTTTTAAATGTTATAGGTTGGTTAAAAGTGAATTTGGGGCATAGCTAAAAATAGCTTAAAACAATATAACTGTGCATTATTGGGGATGAAAGTTTGGGCTTTTGACCATGGAATGTGTTGTTATTACACATTTGTATATATTAGTGCATTTTTTTAAGGCTGTATACATTAGTGTGTTACATAGCATTAAAAATATACATATAATGTACACCATTAAAAATAATATATATAATAGGTTTGGTTCGGGTTTGGTGGATGTGGAAACCATGTTAACCATAACTGACCCACTATTGTCGATTTTTAAACAGATTCATCAATTTTTTTGGTACAGTTTGGTTTCATCGGTTAATTTGGTTATAATTTAATCGGTTTTCAGGCTTTCGGCACACCCTACTAGTAACTAGAACTTCAAAAGTATGTTTTTTGCGAATAGTTTTGTGACACTAATAATTTCATAAAATTGTAGAGTATGGTGTTGGAAATGGGATGACAAAAGAAGGGGACATCTACAGTTTTGGGATTTTGTTGTTAGAGATGATAACCGGAAGGAGACCAACGGATCTGGTTTTCCAAGAAGGATTGAACCTCCATGACTATGTGAAGATAGCATTGCCTGATCATGTCATGGAAGTCATTGAACCGGACCTTTTGTGTATCGATGAAGATCATACGGAAGCTACTAAGTTGAAGAGATTGGAAGAGTGCATGGTTTCATTAGCAAGAATTGGGTTGGCTTGCTCCATGGAGTCTCCCAAAGAGAGGATGAATACTAGTAGCATGGTCCATGAGCTTCATCGAGTAATTGAAATGCTTTAAAACGATAAAACGGATTTGAAACATCGAGAGATGGTGGCGCAGTTGGCTAGCGCGTAGGTCTCATAGCATAAGAGTGATCCTGAGTTCGGGCCTCTCTCATCCCAACGATAGTTTTAAGTAATTTTTTCAATATTTGTTTCTTATATTGGCTCATAATATCCGATTGTTCTTTTTTGTACGTGTTTTCTTAAATAATGTTTATAAACAATGTTTTGCTCAAATTGACATTTAATATATACTAGCAGTAGTGCCCGCGCGTTGCGTCGGGTGTCCCAATTGATGTTGGATTTCGTGTCGCTACATCCCTCATTCATTATATCAACCACACTCCCGCGATAACATAACTCTTCTTCACCGGTCATTATGGTACCGATATTTGCTATAGCAAAATTTATACTCGATACAGTTTAAGATACAAAAAATACAAAATTTATATAGCATTAGCTAAAAATTAATAAATTAAAGATTAAAAAACAGACGCACACAAAGACGCGTATCGAGTCAACTCAGGTTGACCCAATTAAAACCGTAGAAAAGAATAATGTATCATTCGCAGACTGCATCAATCTGAAAAAAACTAACGCTTTGTACCTCGTAAACAACTCTATATTGGTATGCTAAAAGTTCGAATAAAGTCGAGGTTAAAGTTGGGAGATCTATCTAATGAAGTACTCTATATATGGTTATTATGTATATAAATATAATATATAACTACATTATCTTTATCATTTTTTAACGGCTAATATTGATGGGCCTCTGACCCATCCAATCATCTCAATTCCACCCTCAAGACGAAACCCAACTATCAGTGAGAAATAGGGATGAGCAAAAATCGGTATGGTACCGGTACTGAAATTGGTACCGATTTGGTACCGTTGGTACCGAATTGGTACCAAGGTTTTTAGTTTTCGGGACCGGTATGGTACCGGTACCGATACGGTACGGTACCGTATTTCCCGAATTTTACCTTAAATACCGGTGCCGTCCATGTACCATACCGGTACCGAACCAAAAATTTCGGTACCGGTACCAAAAATTTGTGATTTTCGGGATCGGGATTTTCAGTATCGGTACGGTACCAAGCTGATCCCTAATAAGAAAACCACTTGACCCAACTTGAGCCCTCTATTTTTCCTTTCTCAAGTTAAATATCATTAAAATTATCATTAAAACTTGATAATTTATATCAGGGCTTATATATAGCCATCCTGTTAGTTACAAATATAAAATAATAGTTTAAAAAAAACAACTGAGTTAAAAGATATAGATAATAGATATAAATATGGAGAGCATGCCAACTGATGTTAGATTCAATTTGTTATGTATATATTAAATGAAGATTGATTGGTTCAAGTATATAAGATCAAAAAAAGTAAGGACAAATATTAATACCAAGTGTATGACTTTAAAAAGTTCACAATTTTTTAACTTATAAGAACTTGCAAATTAAAAGAAAAAAAGGTAAAAAAAGTTTACAACTTGAAGTAAGCCGCGCATTTTCTTGTTCGTGGCATTCATCCAAACACACACATTACAAAATCTGAAAATGACCAGAATGAAACCGTGTAATGTAGCAGCCGTGGCAAACATCACCTGGTCGTAAGTGGTTTTTAAAAATCCGACCATTGTTGATGGTTTAAGTGGTAAGGTGAGGAAATCTTCCCGCGTTTTTTAAGTTTGAACAAAGTAAAGCCTAATGACACATGACGTTGGAAATAACAAAGAAGACGCAAGACTTGAGGACAGGAAAACAAGTTCATCACCTAACTATAACGTGTGAAATTTCATGGTCAAATATTCAAAGTTACAACCATTTATAATAATAAAAAGGTCCTTAAACCATTTCACATGTTCCCCTCTAGATATTGGAAGAAAATAAAATACCAGAAAAAGCTACCTGAGGCTCAAACTGTAACAGTTTCACAAGCCAATTGCTAAAACTGCAGGCTTCCTTTAAATACTTTAAATGCTGAAGAAAATGAACTGGAAATAAAAACTCAACCAACATGTTGCTTAATTTGGGCAAAATGATTTTACTTAAACTCAGTGAAACATATATATCAATATTAACCTAAATTCTTATATAAAAAAACATTGATCAGTCAACGATTGGGCAATAATCAAAATTTATTAAAATAAAAAAAAATGATTAAATCTAAATCTCCCTTCAAATTAAATAATAAGAGTTTCAATACATAAATAAAGATAAAACAAAAGGCTACATAGCAGTTATAGCAACAAAAGAAACTTTTATTAGATCCAAGCCAACAGATTAAAAAGTAAAAGAACAAAAAGACATTAGGGGTTTTACGGGCCGTTTTGGTTCGAGCTAGGAGTGGCATAACACTGCATCTTAATACATGGCATCAATTTGCATAAACAAACATGGAGTTGCATCAAGCCATCAATTACTTCTGAAAGCACAGGATTTATTGCAGTCATCCTAACAGGCACAAGAAACGAACCTTCTAACACTTCTTAGAAATAATGTAAGGCTTAGCCTGCATCAAAGTATCCAAATGTGTTAGATAAGAACTTGCATAAAAGTTAATAGGGTTATTGACTTTAACCTATAAAATTAGTTTCCAAGAAATAATAAAAACAAGGACTTAGTTACCTCAAATTGTAATAAACACTGAATGCGTCCGTCGAAATATGGAGTTGACCACAATCAATAAGTCAAAGACGTTTAACTAATGACCAAAAAATGGCTGAAACAGGGCCAGAAAACGACAACATTTCTGATTTGGCCTCCTTCTCAACCAGCCCCGGTTTCGCCACCGTGGAAAAGCATTGAAAACCATTATATAAAAGCTTAACATTTGGGTGCGCGTGTTAAAAGTGATTACTTCAGTTTAAATAACCAAATGAAAAGACTCTTGTAATCACTTAAAGGCAAAGGGTGTGTGCTGGTACAATAATCTTAAGACTACACGTGATAGTAAATGCTACCGTATTATTGGCTAAAGGAATAAGATGACAGCTTAAGTTTGACCCTAATTTATGACTACATAATCCAGTTAATCAAAAGTCAAAAAGAGTAAATAAAGATTTCAGAAAGTTTCATGAAGAATTTAAAATGATGCAATTACCGCATTGTTTTGTTTGTATGTGGAACTTGTCATGGCAATAGAAACCGAGTAGCTGCTATTGGGCTCACAAAGAAAAGAAACACTTGAGAATTACACTAACACAAAACAATGTGAAGTTATTATATAAATGGCTACAATAACATAACTATAAGCATTCCGTACCTCTGTGCAAAGGCATAATCAAGGGCATTTGCTTTCTCCACACCTACGAAAAGCAATGAATAAACTATGAAGTCGTTCTTCTCCATTAAAGTATAGTCTAGATGATGGTTAAAATTTGCATACAACAACATACCATCATAGAGAGCTCACTTATAAAGCAAATATGAAACACATGGTCCACCCTCACGATAATATGTCATGGTATACAAATTATAACCATCATCTAAACTATTGTCAATGTGTGTCTATTGTCTCTGTTGTGAATGTGCATTAGTAAAAGAAAATGTGTACGACAATAGAGACACACACAGAAAAAAGATGTTATATCAGTGTTTAAGCAACCTAAAAAAACTTTCAATCAACATTATGATGAGAATTTACAAAAGAGAGTGTCATAAAGCACCATCAATTAAACCAATTTTTTGTGTCTAGTGAATGAAATGTCATGTTCTAGTAGTATTTGAGATTAACAAAAAGAAAGAAATAAAGTTAAAAACCCTTGAATTCACAAGCTTTAATGTATACTAACTATACATGTAAACACATTAGAGAAACTAATTCACAAGGCCAGTGACGGTGATTTGCCTAATAGCATCAAACTGATTAAAAAGGTACACTTCTGATATAATCTAATCCAGGATGAAACACAAGCTATCAAAGATCTAATCATATATGGTATTAGTTTAACCAATAAATTAAACTACAAAATAACTTAAATGATTGTTTTTCAAACCTTTTGTGGGAGTGGAACCGTGCTGCCTTCATCTTCAGCTCATTTGCTGAATCTTATTTGTATCGTCTATTTGACCTGGTTCGTCTCTGTAAGTTTGTTTGTTTTCTTTATGTTTGTTTGTGTTCGTTTATGTTAATGGTTGTTTTTATGCATGGGCAAAATGAAGGCACAAATAAGTCATTTGTATCGTTTTTTTAGAACACACTCACAATTGACAATATTTGACTCTTCCTTCCTTCATTTGAGCACTGATGCAATTCTAGAATATTTCAGTGCATAGGTAATTATCGTCCGTGAATTACATATATTCTTCTAATTTGCAAGGTGCAACCATTAAAGGGCACCGTATTGTGTCAAATATAACTCAGATTATTTAATTACCATTTAAATTTCTTATTACAAGCGTAAGTAATTGTAACATGGAATTTGATCCAGTCAAATTGTCATTTTAAGAAACCAAATTCCATTTGACTTTTTTAGGTTAGGTGTTCAAATATGTTACAAAAATGAGTTTATTATGTTTCTACAGGCACAATAGTATTTCATAACATCCACAATGACATATAAGTTTGTATATGGGAATATTTACCAAGTCTGCTGATGAACTTTAATAAAACCAACAGAAACAAAGAATCATATTTAGATGGTTTTTTGTCTCTTAGCATTTGAATTTACTAAAAAGAACAAATATATAGTCATGTTTTTTTATTGTTTTGTTTTGGTGCGCAGATGCAGGTAAAGAAGTAATGCAGTCACTGTAAAATGTTTTCCCCACGGATTGATCAAAAATACTCACTCACGGAACATAAACCAACTAACAAACTACATAACAAAGCAGTAACAAACTTACAAAGTGAATACACCATTGATACAACCGACAACTGATGGCACAAAATCTTTAGCTCAATGCTGATACACCTGCCTTGTGTAGCAATAATAACCAAAAACAAAAATATTCAAATTATAATTAAACATTTGTGATCTTGAATATATAAAATGGACACAAAGACAAGGGCATACGAAAATAATTAATATTTAAAATCTTGAATATATGAAAATGAACACAAAAACAAGGGCATATCAAATGTATGAGGAGATGAATACATGGATCTCTTTGGCATACTGAGATTTCTATTTTTGTAAACAATTGTGTTATTATCAAAACACTCCTTGCTACAATTTTCCTCTCTTTCAATAGCCGCAGCCATACGAACACAAAAATCTTCTTGCTGCTATCGCCCCCTGACATAATCACCCCTCCACCACCACTGTTTAACCCCATTTCCCACGTATTGTGAAATTGTGTACAGTTACTTTGAAGGTTGTGCATTTCCTTCCGATGATCACCAACAACCGGTAAGTGATTGATTAAATTCTCGCTACACTGTGTATCCAATATACTATAGCATTACATTGGCAAGAAACAGTATTATTAGCTTTGCAACAGCCACATCAATATAGAAAACATACAGAAATTCTAGTTAAAACACAAGTTTTAGATCCATCAATTATAGTTATGTAGATCAAACAGTGTAACAAATACGCATGCCTGAGAGCACTTCAACTAAGGGCGAGCAAACCTTAAACGCAAACCGAAATTAACCGACACCAAACCAAATTAACCAATAACCAACAGTTATGGCTAAGGTTATTTGATTAAAGGCGTCCCATAACCGAACTGAACCGAAAAGAATCAACACATGCTTATTAACCTTCATATAATTTGCAGTTTGATGTCACCTATTCTATTTCCAGGCTTGTGGTTAATTAACCAAAACCAAACCATTACCTAGCTTCATAACCAATTAACCGAAACCTAAGTTCAGTTATAGTTAGTTATGCTTAAAAAATCCCACAACCAAAGCTAACAGTTATGGTTAAAATTAAAAACTAAACCGAACGGAATCAACCGCAATTTGCACACCTATCTACCATTGTTGCATCATATAATAACACAAACAAAGTATAATTGAATTGAATTGATATATTCTCCCTGCCGATGACATTTCTAAATTCCAGGGCTATGGGCTCAACATTAAAACCCTAAATTCCATATTCCAATACTATACTGAAAAACCAATAGTAATAATAATCAAATCATGCTTCGACCGGCTGCTTTCGCCTCTGTTGAACATGTCAATTTCCAGGAGCCGTGCTATATCCGCAGTATCATACTGCACAGAAGAAATTAATCAAAGCAAAAAACGTTTAATAACAATACGATACGAGGAGCACTTACCTGCATTATGAGGGCAAACATCTCATACTTATAGCATAGAAGAGAAACCGCCGACCTTTTAATTCAGCCTTTTGATTGCACAATGATCAATGGGTTGAAGAAGGAATGAGAATGGAAGAGTCTAAATTGATTGAAGGAATTAATAGAGCAAATTGAATTAAAGAATTAATAGCATTCAGGAGCTCAATAAATTAACATTAATGAAAGCAAGTTTCAAATTACTACATGGATATATAATGCCGTGAATGTAATTCATTGATTAATTTGCGAATTTCGGATTATTATGTCCCTTTCATGATATGATTTACTCGCATTTTTTGTGTTTTGGTGTCTTTTAATGTAGTTAGATATGGGGACTGACTTGAGGAGCAACTTTTTATAATGATATTTTTATAACATTTTTTTTGTTATTGTTGTTGACATATAATGTCTCTCTTTCTATCCAGCATCACACCTGCAGTCAAGATTCTTTGGTATCATGATGAAAGTTTAAACATTACTGGATTAAACTACAATTTTAGTTAATATATGTGTGATTGTCTTCATGTAATTTGTATTTACATTGCTTCACAATGTTTTTGTTAACTAACGTTTGAGTTGAATTTATGTGCAGACAACTGAGAAAAGTGGGGCAAAAGCGAAACTTGAAGGTAAAGATTTTTAACTTTGCATTTTGCGGTTCCGTCTCTTGACATACAGAAGATTGTATGATTTTCCCGCACTAACATAAGTCAAATCCTGAAATCCTAAAACAGTTTTGTGCTGCGAGAGGCGGATTTAATTCACAGGCGTGTGAAAGAAAACAACGAAAAAAATTGAAGACGAAATCGATTCAGAGGGAGAAGATGAAGTCGATTCAGAGTCATCTATTCTGAATCGAGCGTACTCTACACTTTTTGAGGTAATCAACTACTTTCTAAGCTTTAACCTTTGATTTGATTTATATGTTGTGGGAACTTTACGACATCCCTAAATTTTTTTCATTACTATAACATTTTTTTAAATAGTTTGACAAATTATCGAGTAAGTTTCTACCATAAGTTCGATATTTATTGGAAATAGGACTTTGAAGATTGGCCTGTGAAAATCTATTTGCATATTTATCACTGTTAAAGATGAACAAATGCTGCCCAAATTTGCACCATTTCTTTGTTTCACTTTAATAAAATAATTGTTTAGTTTCCTTACACTCTTCCAAATGAAATATTTTGGAAGAACATACATCCTATTGCAGAAGGATCTCATGTTAGCTATATGCACACTTCATAAGTAAGTTTCTATAAGCTAAAACTATGTTATAGTTAATACATTAATAAAAGAAAAGCCCATAGTTTGTATTATGAATATAGCAGTTTGTTGCTTTTGTGTTATGAATATCACCATGATTCTTCTATAACTTGTTCTTTTGGTATGTTTCCCTTTCATTTGGTGTTTTGGATCTTGTAAAAAGGACTCTTATAATCAAACTAGCTGAGGCTAGGAGTAGCGTTTCCAATGAAAGTTTGAAGCCTAAGTTGCATGAAAAACGGATTTATCTTCATGCGAGGGAACGTCATGGGCAACAAACCGATAACCATAACTTAGTTGAAAGAATGAGTTACCAAAATCAATTCTTTTTTATATTTATGCTTCGTAAAATAACAAACAATACATTTCAGTTTTGTGAAGTTGGCTGAAATCCAATGAAAGTTTTGTGAAGGCTGAAATCCAATGAAATCCAATCGTGAAGTGTGCTTTTTGTCAATTAATTGTGTAGATTTATTTGCCTTACTTTATTCTTTGGTTTGAGTTTTCTCTGGTTAGAGTTATGTATTACAAATCACAAACCGAAAAATAGTTCAAACTAACAAGTCCCATTTTGTTGTTTGCAAGTGGTTACTTCTTAAAATGGGATTAGTTTAAGGCAACCATGTCGCATTCTAAACCTTAGTGTTCCAAACTGGTTCACGTTAGCAGCCTATTTGATCAAAAGTTTGCGTAGTTTATTACGTGTCAGTGTTTCCAGGGTTTTTGGGTCAAAATATGCGCCTATTTTATGGCCTTACACCCCCTTCCCCCCCACAACGCGGGTGGTAAAAAACTAGCATATATACAAAAACGGGAGAAATGGTGCATTCAAAGTTGTACAAAATGAAGTTAAAGTTGTACATCGTTATTTGTGACGCATGTTGCTTTACCAAAGCTTGGCGGTGGTAGAGGAGACTGCCCTTGCCCCAATCTTAGGTAATTTGTGTATCTTGGCAGCTTTGATAGTTTTATGCCTAATTGTACATACGAATTTGCTTAAATCTTGCTATGCATATGATTGTGTGTGCTTGATGAAATCACATTACTCATGAATTCAAGTCTGCTGTGCATTCACATGTTATTTTAGGTTCAGTTAATGTGTGTTTTGTTGGTGTCATTTTGTTTTTCACATTAGTAGATCTTTTTGCGTTAGCTTAGTTTATTTAGTTTTTTATGGTTTTGCTTATTTGGTGCCCACCAAGTGTTTGATAAAGTTACATGATGAAATGGTTTTATATGGATTCAAGTCTATCGTTTTGCGATCTGTTATTTTTTCCTTCAACATATATAGTTAATGTTTGGTACTTAGCTTTTAACTGTTAGATTGACCAATCCATCTTACACACTTTCTTGCATTCATGTTGCAGGTTCATATGTTGTTGCTAGATGTGGCAACCTACTTAGGCTCATGTTTTTTCTCAAGGTGCGTCTTCTTTAACACTCTCAACAGTAGTTTATATGTATCAAAAGTTGTATATTTTTATGAAAACAATGACCCCCAAAGTACTAATTTTAATGTTCATAGACCAATCACAAGGAAAACTTGCAGCTTAAATAGCCAACAAGAAACAATGTTTGCTCGAGGTACTATTTTCACTACATATACATGAAGAATTTTGTTTCAATTTACTGTTTATCTTATAAAAATTTAATCTCTTTACATAAATGACTACATTTTATTACATACACATAAATATAGTTAGGCAACTTTTGTATTCAACCAAAAATAAAGTAGTTTGTTGACGTCTTCACCATGTACAAGCTTGAATTGTTTATCCGGGTGTACACTAAAAAGGGACATGGTATATAACTATATATGTATTTCCAAGAAAAAAATGATAAAGTTGGTTTTTTCAGCACTTGATAAAGTAAGCTATATACACCTGTACCTGAATATGAATATAGCTACAGTTTAATTTTTATTCCTTTGTGTGTTTCAAATGCTACATATTACAAATCCTAGGTACAATTGTGAAGCCCGGGCATTAGTGGTAATGTTTGAACGTTGTTAGTTTTCGGTTAGGGTTTCAACCCCCCCCCCCCCCCACCCCGCGGGGGTGAAACAACTAGTTATTAATAGCATTGAGGAGCCCTAACGAAGGGCGGGGAAGGAATGAGAGGAAAATGTAAAAAAGTCATGTTCCAGAGATTTGTTAAGGAAAGAAAGGGAGAGAGGGGAGGGAAAAGGCTAGAAAATTTGGGGTATGTTTAGCAATAAGTTTTTAGGAGCTTTTAGGGGCTTCAAGCTTTTAAGAAAAAGCTCCTATCTAACAAAAAACCTTGTTTGGTTCAATGGGCTTGAAGCTTTTATATTATGAGAAAAAGCTTTTTTTCTAAACGCTACTACTACTAGCGTTTAAGAAAAAGCTACAAGTTTTTACAATTGAATTTACAATTTTGGTACTTGAACTTTCATCAACTTTTGTTAATTTATATAATAGTTACATATTTTACCCTTATTCAAAACTAACTACCACATGACTCTTTAAAAGTCCATAACTTTTTCACACGTTAATATTTTTTAAAACACATTACATCATAAAAAAGAGCATTTTATTCTCTTTAATTTGAGTATGATATTGTTACCGGTTATGATTGGCAACAAGTCGAGTCAGACGAACTCAAGTCATGTGTAAGACCAAATTGAAGTCGGAACGAGTCAATAAAAAAGGGTTAATTTAGTTCGGTTCGTGTCGGTACGGTTTTGGGTCGAAAGGGGCCAGGTCAGAACATGTTTCAAATTAAAACGGTGTCGGGTCGGAAAGGGTTTCAAATCAAAAGAGGTTGGTTTAAGAAACTATTTATTTGAAATTACTGTATATTTTAGCTTTGTTTCTTGATTTTCACCACGATTACACGCTTGCTGCCTTTGCACGAAGTACACGTCTGCATTCGGGTTATGCGTGCACTAATATCAAGTGAATCACGTACCGATACTTATTATGCGGTTGGTCTCAGGTTGCGCGCGCACTCCGCCGCACCGCGCTGGCATCCAATTAGTTTTATTAAAAGCTCCAGCTACTCTGTCAAATACCTAAATATATTTAAAAAGCTCCAGCTGCTCTGTCAAATACCTAAATATATTTAAAAAGCTCCAGCTACTCTGCCAAACACCTAAATATATCTAAAAAGCTATAGCTAACCGATACCAGCTTCCAGCTTCTAGCCACCAGCTACCGGCTTTCGGCTTACAGCTAGTTTTGCCAAACATACCCTTGATCCTATACTCATCCTCCCAAATTGGAGAGATTTGAGGAGAAAATGAACGTGTTTAATTTTAACTATATTTGAATTCCTAAATTAACCTTATCTTATCTATTCTTTTTAAACATAAACTCACGTTCTAATATCATTCCAATCAGTTTTCTCTTTTGTTGGTACCTGCGTAACTTTGTTGGTAGTTGGCTCAACTACCAATCAGGTTAGTAAAGTTTTTGATTTCTTCTTTTGTGTTGTTGGCACATCGTAAAAGTTTTGATTTCTTTTTTTTTTTGGCACTTCAATTATTCATTGTTTTAGATTAGATGATATAGATATGGACATGTATAGTAGAAGCTTGAGGCCACCACAATTTAGGAGGGGCAATTTTTATTATCTAACCCATAGTTTGATTAATATGGTATTCATAGTAGGGATAATCTCGGGATGGTACCGGTACCAATCTCGAAAATCCCGATACCGAAATCCGGAAATATATGGTACCAAAAATAACAAAAAATGTATAATATAAATAGTTGTATTATGAATTTGATAGTGCTAGGATTTTCGTTTTCTATTCATAGAAATCTAGCTTGGTTATTTTTTTTGTTAGTTACTTTGGACTTTACTCGTAATAATTAAGCGTCTTTAAATATTCATAGATATTTCGTTTTTGTTTTTTAAAGTGAATTTTGGCACTTCGCTATGGACGATCAAACACTTTGTGATCAAATACTTCATATTATTCATGTTGTGCGAGCTAGACAATTGCAAGCAGCTAGTCTAATCTGCTTATTAGTAGCTTTCATTACACGACATAGATTGTCTATCAAAAAAAATGCTAATATACCTACTAGAGATGTAGTTTTACAACGGCGGTATGTACGAGAAGAGATGTTACATGACCTTTCAAACAGCGGTAAGTGTCGTCAACTTATTCGTATGAGTGAGAGAGCTTATATGACATTGTGCAATATCTTAAAGCATAATGCTGGTCTCCAACCTACTCAACGAATGTCCGTTGAAGAGCAAGTTGCAAGATTTTTACATATTGTAGGTAATGAAATGAGAAATAGGTTAGCCTCTTGGATATACCGTCGTTCTAGATCAACAACCAGTCGGTGTTTCCATAGAGTTCTGAGAGCCATTATATCGTTAGAAAGTCATTATATTCAACAACCTAAAGGTGATATTGTCCCGAAAGAAATTCAAGAGAAAAAGAGATTTTATCCTTTTTTCAAGGATTGCATAGGGGCAATTGATGGAACACATGTCCGTGTCAAAGTACCAAACAAAGATGCTGCCAGATATCGTGGTCGTAAAGGATAACCAACAATAAATGTATTAGAGGCTTGCACATTTGACTTGAAATTTACATATGTTTTGACTGGTTGGGAGGGGACTGCATCAGATTCGAGAATAATAAAAAATGCACTTAGTAGAGATAATAAACTAGTAATTCCAACGGGTAATCTCTCAAACAAAATTTAATTAATTGATATAATATTTTAAAAATACTAATTACAATTTAATTATAGGTAAATATTGTTTAGTAGATGTAGGTTTGCCTCATACAAGCTCACTAATGACACCATATAGAGGCGTTAGGTATCACTTGAAAGAGTACTCCACTCGTGCCCCGGAGAACCAAAAGGAGTTGTTCAACCTTCGTCATGCATTGTTACGTAACGCAATTGAACGAGCATTTGGTGTCTTAAAAAAGAGGTTTCTAATCATTAGAAGTACAGCAGAACCATTTTACACTTGTCAAACACAATCAGACCATCTTTTTGGCATGTTGTGTTTTACATAACTTTTTACTAGAGGAAGATCGTGACAAAGATCTTGAAGATGAAGTCTTACATGAGGTGTTAAATGGACCAGTAGAGGAAGAACGTCATAGTACTAGAGGCATAGGAGAGAGTAGTACCGAAGCTGACTAATTAAGGAACTCAATCGCAAATCAAATGTGGACTAATTATTTGATGTTACAAGAAGATGAAATAGATATGCCAGATTAGTTTTAGAATAGTACATTATAGTTGTTTGTTTTGACATTGTATTGATTGGTGTTTGGGAACATTTATGTTATTTGGTTTTGTATTAGTAATTGCTGTTACATTTATCAATTGCAAGCTTTTAATTGTTCTAACAATGTATTCTTGTTGAATTTGTATTACTAACAATTGTTATATTTATCAATTGCAAGTCATCATGAGCAAACATGACGCCAGTGAAAATACCAGTGAGAAAGAAAACATGATGTGGACAGAAACTATGGATAATGCATTTATACAATCCATAATAACGCAACAGATCAACGGTTATAGGATTGGTGGTAACTTTACTCCACAAGCATACAAAAATATGGTTGCAGAACTTAGCACAAATCTTCAAATGACTTTTACCAAAAGTCATTTGAAGAACCGTCTAAAAACTTTGAAAAGTCGTTTTTCTACCTGGTATGATATGTTTAACGGAACGTCATTAAGTGGGTTCTCATGGAATCCTGAAACTCAACTAATTGAAGCTGAGGATGAAGTCTGGAAAAAACTAATAGAAGTAAGTTTTTTAATTATTTACTTGAATATTCCGATTATCGTTTATTATACTAATTATCTTGATTTTGTTTAATAGTCAAAGCCAAAAGCTACATCGTTGAAGACGAAGAAAGTCACAAACTATCATGAAATGCTAGATTTATTTGCGAAGGATAGGGCATCCAGTGCACAAGCTGAAACTGCTAAAGAAAGAAATGCCCGATTGCAGAAGGATGATGGCAGTAACACAGAAACATCTCCAGATCTAGATGAATTCTTAGCTGCCAATGATGTAATTCTAGAGAGTCAATACAATCTTGATAATGATGTCCATGTGGTTGATCTTGTGTCTTCTCTACCCGAGCAATCTTCAAGTGCAAATAAATGTAAGAGTAGAAAAAGAAAAGTTAAACAAAAAGGTGATGATTTAACCTCAATGATTATGAATAGTGTTGGCAGTGTGGCTAATGCTATTGCTGAAGGTAATAAAATTATTCATGAGAGCAATAAAATACTTGAAAGAGTTAATCATCGCGAGTACACTGGTGATGAAATTATTAAAGAATTGGAGCCGATGGGTTTGGGACCTGATGAAATATCACTGGCTTTCAATTATTTGGTGGAGAATCAAGCTAAAGCAAGATCATTATTTAGTTGTTCTCCTAATATGCGGTTGCTTTGCTGAAAGGTATGTTGGGTTTACGTAATAAAAAGATTTAAGAATGCATTTATCTAGTAAAGTTTATTTATGATTTTATTTGATATCTTAGTACATTTATGACCTTTTTATTTCTTTCTTGTTTATTTGTCCTTTTGTTCACGGATCTTGAAAGAAATTAATTGTTTAACGATTATTTTTTTAATGGTTGTTGTGCTTATTGGGTTTTATTGTCTACTTTAATATACCCCGTTAGTGTAAAGAACTGTAGATCTCAGTCTATTCTTCTCTTCCCGCCTTTACTTTTTTACATTTTCCCGCCTTTTGTTTCCATTCATTCCATCGCATACCAAGCAGCATACGTTCTTATTTCAGGTTGGTAGGTAGGTATGTATGTAATCAATTAATGATTTTGTGAACGGTGAATAAAATTTGAATAGTATTATTATTATTGTTAATTTTATACTTTCTTGCAACCCGAATATACCACATCCACAGCCCTAGTGAACTTGAATTATTATTATTATTATTATTAAACTCAGCCATCATCCATGCAAGATAGTTCATCTTCATCCAAAGAGTTTTTATGTTTTCATTCTATTTATAGGTCGGGCCTGGTTGTCTCCTATATATATATATATTTCTTTTACACATGGAGCATATGATATTGCATGTGCGGTCTATATTTGTTATGTTTTTCTTTTTCATTAGTGTGTGAGGTGTGTGTTTTATAAACTCCATGTTGCACTATAAAAAAAATGATAGTGAAATAATGTAATTTGATCAAAGTGCCATTTATTTGACCGAATTTTGTTAATGAAAAGAGGCAACAAATGTTATCCAATGTATTTTTTATATTAGTTTTACTTAAAGGGCATAATAGTAAAATTATAACTTTCTTTTCTTTTCCTTCCAACTCGAAAACACATAAAATATTAAAAATCTTTTATTTTCCTTTCCTTTCTTTTAAACTCAGGAACACAAAATAAAACTTTTACTTTCATTTCTTTTCTCTCCTAATTTCTTTTCTTTTCCTTCCCCTCGTTAAATGAAACTCGGGAACACAGTAGTTGAAGGGATAGAACGCATGTTTTGAACAATTATTATTATTATTATTTATTACAATATATCAACCCTAACCCTTCATCCTTCATCATTTGTATTTGTATATTTCTAGACATGCATGTTGTATTCCTATTTTGTTCTTGAATCATTGCATTAGAAATGAATCGAGAGGTTGGCAAATTACTTTTTCTGCCCAATTAACCGGTTAAGTCCCCATGAAGTTGCATGTCAAATCTTAGCAACGTTATCTATATAAACCCAAGGAGCAATTGTGTTAAAAGTTAAAACTCAAAAACAATATCGAATGTTGGTCATGGCATACCTTTCTGTTTTCATCCATGCGATAGCACTACTATTAAGTCCTGTAACGTATGCCAAAAACCATACCGATCATCTTGCACTTCTGGTCATCAAATCAGCCATCTCTCATGACCCGCAACATGTTCTCGACTCATGGAACACCTCCCTCCGTTTCTGCCAATGGAAAGGTGTTACATGTGGTCGTCGGCATCCCAGGGTCACCGAACTGGACCTTGGGTCTAGAGGCATAGTTTGTTCCTTTGGTTCCTTGTCTCTTCATATCGGAAACTTGAGTTTTCTAAGAGTAATTAGTCTTGAAAACAACACCTTTAAAGGTGTGATCCCACCTCAAATAGGTAACTTATTTAGGTTGCAGAAGCTAATTCTCATGAACAATTCTTTTGAAGGTGAAGTTCCAGCCAGTTTATCAAACTGCACAAGACTTGAAAATCTTAGGCTGTCTCGCAATAAACTAGTTGGAAAGCTCCCAAACCAGCTTAGTTCTCTGGTGAACCTTGTGAACATAGCCTTTCATCGTAATGATTTCACAGGAGGGATACCGTCTTTCTTGGCAAATCTCACTTCTCTTGAAACCATATCGGGTGCAACCAATCATCTAGGTGGACACATTCTGCCTGCTTTAGGTCAATTGCACAACTTGAAGGAAGTTGGTTTTGCAAGTAACCAACTCTATGGTACGATCCCTCCATCCTTATACAATTTAACGTCATTAACAATTCTAAGTTTCTCAGTTAATCAAATCAGTGGAGAACTACCAAAAGATATAGGGCTGCAGCTACCTAAAATTGAGCAGTTCCAGATAGCAGGAAATAAATTTACAGGAACCATTCCATTCTCATTTTCTAACTGTTCAAACTTGCTATATCTTAGCTTGTCTAAAAATAGTTTCACAGGGAAAATATACATAAATTTTAGTCAGATGCCTAATCTTTGGTATGTTGGGCTAGATCAAAATGGTTTAGGAAGTTCACAACCAGACGAGATGAACTTCATTGATTCACTGGTCAATTGTAGCAATTTTGAAAAATTGCTTGTTCATGATAACAAATTAAGAGGAGTTCTTCCCAATTCTGTAGGCAATCTCTCATCTCAAGTCACAAGTCTATATTTCTTTTATAACTCCATATACGGAACCTTGCCTTCTGGGATCGGGAATCTTGTGAAGTTAGAGGAATTGATCATGATATCTAATCAGTTCACAGGCATAATTCCTAGTGAACTTGGTAATCTGCGAAACTTAAAGCGTTTATACCTATCTTACAACAGCTTCACCGGGAACTTTCTAGGTTTTATAGGAAACCTGTCTTTGCTGATGGGCTGCGGTTGTCAGATAATAGATTACAAGGACAAATACCACCAGATCTTGGTAACTGCAGGAGATTGACATCATTGCACCTTTTTGCAAACAATTTTACAGGCCCAATACCAATAGAGTTGCTTCAGTTATCTTCCCTGTCCAATGTTCTATCTCTTTCTCATAATCAGTTAGTTGGACCACTTCCTCAAGACATAGGAAAACTCAAAAGCTTGACACTACTTGATTTGTCACACAATCATCTAGCTGGAGCAATTCCAAACGCCATTGGAAGTTGCACAAGCCTTGAGTATCTAAACATGAAAGCCAATTCTTTTCAAGGTCCCATACCCCCCACTATGAGTGCTTTAAGAGGTCTTAGACACCTTGATCTTTCTAGTAACAACCTTTCCGGACGCATTCCTAGATTCTTGGAGCAGTTTAACCTGTCTTTACTGAATTTGTCATTCAACAATCTTGAGGGGGAGGTACCCGTGACAGGTATTTTCAAGAACACGAGCATGTTTGCAGTTAATGGGAACCATAGGTTATGTGGAGGCCTTCCTGAACTTGGCCTACCCAAGTGTGCCATGTCAGCAAGATCAAAAAAAGGTTCACATGTGTCGCGTGTTATCCTAGTTGTCGTACCAGTTTGCGCGTTCGTCGTTATAGCAGTGGGGTTGTGTTTATTGTTTTCTTGGAAACGAAGGAAGACGCCAACCATGCCAACAAGATCTTCATTCATCCAACCATTTTCAAGGGTGTCCTATGGAAGCATACTCAAAGCCACAAATGGGTTCTCCACACAGAATCTAATTGGTAGTGGGACGTTTAGTGATGTTTACAAAGGGATCCTTGAACCACATGATGCAATGCTTGCAATCAAGATTCTAAAGCTTCAAAATCAAGGAGCTTTAAAGAGTTTTATAGCAGAATGTGAAGCTTTAAAAAACATTAGACACCGAAATCTTGTAAAGATCATTACTTCATGTTCGTCTGTTGATTATCAAGGTAATGATTTTAAAGCTCTTATTTATGAGTTCATGCCAAATGGGAATCTTGAAAGGTGGCTCCATGCAAGTTCAGAACAAGAAACTCCAAGAAGATTAAGCCTTCGTCAACGAGTTACAATTGCAACAGATGTAGCTCATGCAATTCACTACCTCCACCAAGACTGTGAGGTACCCATAATTCACTATGATTTGAAGCCGAGCAACGTATTACTAGACAATGACATGGTTGCTCACATCGGTGATTTCGGGCTAGCAAAGTTTCTTCCATTAAAACCACACCAAAGCAGTTCAATTGGAATAAGAGGCACAGCTGGATATGCAGCTCCAGGTAACTAATAACTAGAATTTAAAAAGTCGTTTTTTTGTGTAAAGTTTTGTGACATTAATAATTTCATATAATTGTAGAGTATGGTGTTGGAAATGACATGACAAAACAAGGCGACATCTATAGTTTTGGGATTTTGTTGCTAGAGATAATAACCGGAAGGAGACCAACGGATCCGATATTTCAAGAAGGATTAAACCTTCATGGCTATGTGAAGATGGCATTGCCTGATCATGTCATGGAAGTCATTGAACCGGAGCTTTTGTCATGTATCGATGAAGATCATATGGAAGCCGCAAACATGAACCGTGGTTTGAAGAGATTGGAAGAGTGCATGGTTTTGTTAGCAAGAATTGGGTTGGCTTGCTCCATGGAGTCTCCTAAAGAAAGGATGGACACTAGCAACATGGTCCTTGAGCTTCAACGCATCAATGAACTAGTACAAAATACTAAGGATCTTGAACGTCAAGGGATGTTGGCGGAGTTGGATAGCGCGTAGGCCTCATAGTATAAGAGTGATCCTGAGGTCGAGAGTTCAAGCCTCTCTCACCCTATTGATATTTTTAAGTAATATTTTCAATATTTGTTTCTTATATTTTTAAGTAATATTTTCAATATTTGTTTCTTATATTTTTAAGTAATATTTTCAATATTTGTTTCTTATATTGGCTCATAATATCCATTTTTTTTGTGTTTTCTTAAATAATGTTTATAAACAATGTTTTCTCAAGTTGTCATTTAGGCAGCGTTTAGTAGAAGGGAATGAGAGGCGGAATGGAATTGGTTATTTCAAAGGAATGAAAAAAATCATGTTTGGTTGTCATGTGGTAATGGAATGAACCATTTCATAATGAATGAAATTTATTCCAAATATAGGATTTTCATTCTTTAAGAAGTATAGGGGTCTGTTTGATATGGGGTAATGGAATGGAATGGATGGGGTAATGGAATGGATAATTACCATTCCATTACATATTTGGTTACCATGTGGGAATGAAGTGAATTATTAGTCTTTATTTTCTGATAAGCTAGAAAAATTGGAATAAAATAAAAATGATAGTGAGTGGCAGTGGGATGGTGGTGGTGGGCGGCGAGTAGTAATGGTGGTGGGAGGTGGTGGCGATGGGCGGGAGTTAGGAGCGATTGTTGGTGGTGGTGGTGGTGAGCGGTGCTGGTGGGTGGTGGCGAAGGTGGGTGGTGGTGGTGACGGGAGGTGGAGGAGGGTGGTGGTGGCCGATGGCGAAGGCGGAGGCGGTGGTCGATGGTGGCGGGCGGTGGAGGCGGTGGTGGTGGGTGGTGAGAGGGCAATGGGTAACAGTGGTGGGAGGGTGGTGGAGGTGACATTTTTTTTCATTCCATCATAATGGTCTATTTCATTCCGTCTCTCATTCATGCATACCAAACGCTACCTAGGTGTTTTTTTTCATTCCTCCAAGGAATGGAATCAACAACAACAATAATAATAATAAAATATTATGATTATGATTATATTATAATTATTATCACAGATTATTATATTATTGTTATTAATTTTATTATATTATCATTATTTTTATATTATAATATAACAATTATTATATTAGAGTTATTATCGTATTCTCAATATTATTAAAATTATTTGGCGAGTCAACGCTTCATAACATGCATGCGTGATTCAACATTTTTATGATTATTTTTATTTGCTTTAGTGGTCTCGCTGAAGCGCGCGGGTCTTAAAAATAAGTTAATACGAATATTCATATTATTTATTATTATTACTACTAATAGTAGTAGTGGTCATGAAGGGATGATCATTCCATTCCTATATGATAACCAAACATGACAAAGAAATGGTAATGGTTCATTTCATTCCCTCATCTATTCCATTACGTCGTACCAAACATATCCTTAATATATACGTTTACAAGATTTGTGAATAGTACATTTGTCCTAGTACTCCTCAACACCTTCGGACAGTTTTTTTCCCTAGACTTGTTCTGTTGGTACACTTGACATATTTTTTCCAAATAATTTTTTCTAAGGATTTTTTTTTTACTTTCGAGAATGTTATTTTTTCCGCGGTTTAGCGTGCCACAATGATACGTCTAACATAATACTTTTTTCATGGGTTTCAATCAATGCAAATTATTGATGGATGTCGAATCCAACAAATAAAATAAACCAACTTACACTTATTGTTTATAGTATGAATGGAAATTAGGCTTGTGTCCTCAGGGATGCATACTAACTAAATTATACCGAAAACATTTTAAGCACGGGTATAATTGTTTCGAAAAGGGGGATTTCGATTTATACTTGAACTAGTATTTTACACAGCGCCTTGCGCCGGGCAGGTTGGTAAAACACGGACGTTGGTAAACCCCAAACATTGTAGGTCTCTGCTTTGAGGCGGTAAGTCGACACGAATTCGGTCAGTTTTGGATTTTGATTATGTGCGTTATGTCATTAGAACTAAAACAAAAACAATTTAAAAACTGAAGTGGATCACTGGGGTGTCGTCGGTCAGTAAAGCTCGGGCTTTGGTAAAACCCTAGTGTTGTCGATCTTGGGCAATGAGTCTACTCTGTTTTGTCTCCGTCACGTTCGTTACGATACTGGAACTAAAAAAACAAACATAAAAACAAAATTTGTATCCTGTCAGTTTTCGTTATTTTCCGGTCCACGCTAAAGTTAATGTTGAAAGACAAGTCATTCTATCATACTAAAAAACATAAGTAACACAATTGAAGAAAATAAAAGAATGCCTCGCTACAACTGAGATTCAAACTTGGGTTGCAAACCAGCAGAAAGAGTTTCACTAACCAACACAACCACCCAACCAACACTAACACATGTGTAATTTTTCAAAACTATTAATATATATACACAAACAAAAAGAAGTCATTTTTATGACACCAAAGTTCTCATTTATACTAATTAATAATAATAATTAATGAAAAGAAACTTATTATATACTTAATTAAACTGTAAAGGAGAATTTAGAATGTTCTCTACTACTACATGATCCAGATGAGCGACACCCCAAAGTTCTTCGCCCGCATCAGAATTTCAAAAAGGAATGGAAAAAAAACAATAATAAAAAAAGTGAAAAGCAAAGTAAGGCATTTTGCACAATTTTAGGATATAGAAGAGCATGTGAAACACGTACCATTTATGAACTAATTTTATCATGTTCTCTTGTTTTGAATCTTCAATATATTATGCTCTGTTGCATCAGCATTAATTGCATTGAACCATTCGGTTTTCATTTGATAACAAGGTTACACACTCGTATCCCATCATCACCACTTTCCATGTAAATCCACTCTCCTCTTCCTCATCATCATCAACCTCAAGTTGTGGTTCCCGGGGAGGCTCACTGCAATTTTTTTGGTAATGGCCTACATAGTTTAAGGTGTTCCCCTCACATGAATCACCTTGAAACGTGTTGAACCGCTTTCCTTGTGGAATGCGTCACATGATATCGTTCTGTGATAGATTTAAGATTCAAGAATCCAAGAAACGTCAAGTTAGCAAGGGTTTGTGGGATTTCTCCTATGAGTTTGTTGCAAGATAGGTCGAGTGATTCAATTTCTGATATGTTTCCAAGAGCCTGTGAGATTCGACCCATTAGACGGTTGTGGGACAAGTTGAGCTGGAGTTAATATAGACTTCTTTTTACCCACTTATCTTAATATCTCTTCTTCTCTAAGTTCACTTAGTCTTCACCTCACCAGCTTGCAGGGGAAGTTACCTAATAACATCTTAAATCTTAAATATCTGGATGAACTTTACTTGTCAGGGAACAGTAATCACTCTAGCCTACTTCCCTAGGTTAACATAAGCACTAACATCCCTCGAAGGTTAGATTTGTCATTCACAAGCTTATCGGGAGAGATACCCACTTCAATTGACCATCTCAACTCTTTAGTTCTGTTGGTCTCCCAAATTGTGGTTTAAATGGGTCACAGATCCTATAGTCCTGTAAGGGGCGTGCAACACGACAGTGCAATAGCGGGGTAGGGTAGAATCAAACTACAGTAGAAACTCGATAAATTAATACTCGATTATTTAATAAACTCTCTAAGATAATATTTTTTGCCGGTCCCGACTCGGGGATAGGGTGCTAAATTAATAATTCGCTAAAATTATAAGATAATACATTTTTGATAATTTCTTTAGACCCCATATAAAATATAAATTAATAATTCCTTATATATAGCATATTACATGAATAATTTATGAATGTTTCTTGAAAAATGACTCAATTGTCTTTTGTTTTTTTGTTGAAATCAATTTCCCCTTGAATCTCGTCTCTAATTTTCCTTAGCATGGTAAGAACTTCTGGTGTTGTTTTCTCATAGCTCAACAAGAAATTGTTCAATGTGATTGCCGCTTTAATAGCTTCGTTTCGCGAAGGGGGCTCCATTGTAGAACTTTCATCATCTTCTTCATCAATATCATCTTTATTAATTCCAAAAACGCTTTCAGTAATTTCTTCATCAGTCAACAACTGTGCAACTACATTTTCTTCTGGGTGAGTCAGAACATTCTACTATAAATTAATAAAATATTAATTAATTTATAAATTAATAATTATTAATTTATCGATTAATTAATAACTCTTTTAATTAATAAATTTTGGTGGTCCCAAGTGTATTATCTTATAGAGTTTCTACTGTAACTAACTAGCAGTGCGGCAACAGACCGCAGTCGTGCAGGCGGCGTGGTGGTGGACTGAAGCCCAATAAGCGATTGACTGAAATTGACAAAAATAAAATTAAAAGAGAGTGGTGGCTGCGTGGCAGCAAAGAGCAACTTCAGGGCTTGAGGAGTACGATGAGCGTGGTATGGCGGCGGAGATGATGTTGTAGCATCATCAAAATAACACCTAAAAAAATAAGGCGGAAGCTTTGAGTGGTTGGCAAAATGGGATAAGTGGCATGAGTGATCAATCTATATAAGCTTTATTCAGTGAACACTAGAAAATAGAAACGAAAACAGAGAGTGACAAGGCGGCGGCAGTGGTGGCACGCCGCCCTGCCTAGGGATTGTATTAGGCGGCGGCTAAGGTTTGTATGTTTGAGGAAGAAGAAAGGTCCAGAACCCTAAGGCTCTTATACAATATATAGACATCATAACAAATCCCTAACTTAATGGGCCCATGGGCTCTTACTAATAAACCATAATATGATAATACTATCAAATAGAAAGCCAACCCTTTTCATGGCCCAATACCTACCACTTTGAGTGCTTTAAGAGGTGTCAGAAACCTTGATCTTTATATTAACAACCTTTCCAAACAGATTTCAATATACTTGGAGCAGGCTAAATATGTCTTCACTGAATTTGCCATTCAACAACCTTGAGGGTGAGGTACTTGTTCGAAGGTACGATTTAGTTCCTTATATTTGTTTGAAATAGTCGTTTATTAATTAGTGTGTAATTGTTATGTGAGGGTTTCATGAATATTGAACCATGAGGACTGAAGCTGTCAAATGAGGAAGTTGGTAGGCTAAAGCTGGTGTATTGGATAGCTTGGGGACAGCAGAGGCATACTTGGATAAAATGGAGGACTAAAAGTGAAAGACTGTTAACAAGTTGTTAACTTGTTATATAGCAAACGAGTCTGTTCAGTTACGAAATACAATCTCTATCTCTTCATCTTGTATCTCTCAAGATCATCTCTTCAATTTGGATTCTAAATCTATTAGGATTCAGATTTGGTCTTGAAGCTGAAGATTACTGAGTTGGTTTCGGTATGTTTTTGTATCCATAGAGTTTTGTTCATATTAGAATTAAGTTTTTTGTGTAATTCTTTTAACATCTGTAAGATTGAAGTTCATGTTAATAAGATTAGATGAGTTTTATGTTTTAATCAAGAGTTTGTACATGGTATAGAGCCTCATGCTCACCGTTTTTTTCAAAACCCTAATTTTCATATTCGACTTCAATTGTTTGTTTGGGCTAGATTCCGGTTTTTTAAATCACTGTGTATTCACGGATTCTAACTGATTTGTTGTGGTTTTTTTGTGCAAGGAACACATTGGTGAATTGAAAGGGGGTTTTCATCTTTTGACACAGTTGTAGATCTTGAGGATTCTCTACACTTGTAATCAGTAAATCATTGAAATAATATTGATATCATATTCCGCTATTTCTTTAAAAATTTGGCGTCTTCTTGAATTTTCTTCTTGTTTCTTCAAATAAACCACTGTAAGTCTTCTTATTCCCTATGGCTGCCGGAGTACTCTGTAAGTATTCTAACTTCTGCCAGGGTTAGTTATTGTACAAGGGTTCTGATTGTTGATTGTATATTGTTTATAGTCAATCATTGTTAGTTTTGCTTCTAGGCCTTTTGCTTCTAGTTAGTCATTGTTAGTCACTATGGGTGATGGTTTTGTGAATGATGACTCTGTGATTAGTAAGCTAGATTTTGGTCATCCTCTCTACTTGCATGCTAGTGATACAAGTAGTGCTTCTATTGTTAATATCACTTTAAAGGGTACCGAGAATTACACCGTTTGGGTAAATGCTATGGAACTTGCCTGAATGTTAAAAATAAAATTGGATTTATAGATATGTCTTGTGTTAAACCTGCTAATGAAGCCTTAGGCAGACAGTGGGAAATGTGTAATTCTGTTGTATTGTCTTGGATTCAAAACTCTGTTGCAGAAGAACTTTACCTTGGTCAAATTTTTTCAAAAAATGCTGCAACAGTTTAGGACGAATTAAGAGAAACTTATAACAAAGTTAATGGGTCTGTCATTTACGACATACATAAACAGATTAATTCAGTAAGTCAAAATGGTTTATCTTTGGCTAAATATTATCACAAGCTAAATTCTCTATGGAGACAATATGACACAATTACCGATTTACCCACTTGTAATTGTCAAGCAGCTGCAGGTATTTCTGAATTCAATCAGAGACTAAAGTTAATGCAGTTCCTGATGGGGTTAGATGATGTATATCAGCCAATTAGATCTAATATACTATCTAAAGATCCTCTTCCATCAGTTAAGGCTGCATTTTCTATAAGTTCTAGTGAAGAATCACATAGAAATACATCTGGCTTAGGCTCTAGCAAATCTCAGGCAACTGCTTTTGTTGCCAAGACTTTTGAAACTAAAAAGAAGACTTCTAAAACTATTGGTCTAAAGTGTTCTCACTGCAATTTAACTGGTCATACTATTGAAAGATGTTATGAACTTGTTGGCTATCCTGATAATTACAAGAAAAAGTCTAATATGATAAGGGAAAATAATCAAAACAATAATAGTGTGTCTAATTTTTCAAAGGGAAGTAACAGCTCTAACCTTCAGTTTTCACCAGATCAATTTGCAAAACTTTTGTCTTTAATAGGTGATCAATCTGCTTCATCAGGACAACATATTAGTGCTAATATGTCAGATAGTATTCTTATTGGTGAACGTTGTAGGAATTCTTATGTTAACATAATGTGTTCTGCTGGTTCAACTGGAGTCTAATTTTTCACAAGGGTGGATTATTGACTCGGGTGCTAATCAACATATGACTGTATCATAATATAATATGTTCGATTGTGTTGATGTGTCAATGTTGGACTGAGTGTTGGTCACCCTAATGGGTTCAGGGCTAAAATTACAAAAATTGGGAACCTGAAATTAACAAACGATATAGTTTTGCTAGATGTCTTGTTGTCCCAGAATACTATGTGAATTTGCTTTCTGTTTTTAAACTTTCTAGAGACAACAAGCTAGAATGTAGGTTTAATGAATCAATGTGTCATGTTCAGGATTCACGTCACAACAGGATTCTATTGAGTGGTAGACAAGTAGATGGTCTTTACTTCTATAAAGATGTCACTAGAGGTAAATTACATGGTGTTTCAAATATGATTATGTGTTCTAGTTCTAGTGAGTTATGGCATAATAGACTTGGTCATCCTTCCCATCAGGTTTTGAATGTGTTAAAAAATGATCTTCAAATCATAAGAATTAATGAATCTGTACCATGTGACATATGTCATAAAGCAAAACAAACTAGAAACTCATTTACTTTGAGTTCTTATATTTCTAAACACCTAGGGGAATTAATTCATTTAGATGTTTGGGGACCTTTTAAAGTTTCCAGTATTGAAAGTTTTTTAAATATTTTTTAACAATAGTTGATGATTATTCAAGAGCGGTCTGGTTGTTTTTATTAAAATCAAAAAGTGAAGTTTTCTCTAACATAGAAGGTTTTGTCAACTTACTTGATACACAATTTTCTATGAAAGTAAAATGTTTTAGGTCAGATAATGGTACAGAATTTGTTAATCAACATTTTGAAAATTTTTGCTTAAATAAAGGGATTATTCACCAAACATCATGTGTGAACACCCCACAACAGAATGGTATTGTTGAAAGGAAACATAGACACCTCTCAAATGTCGCTAGGTCTCTTATGTTTCAAGGGGGGATTCCCTTGTATATGTGGTCAGAATGTGTACTAACTGCTACATACTTGATTAACAGGACTCCTACTTCTGTGCTTGATGGTAAATCACCTTATGAGTTAGTATATAAGTCTAAGCCTTCCCTTAGTCATCTTAAAAGTTTTGGATGCTTATGTTTTGCTACTAATTTGACTCCTTCAAATAAATTTGATAATAGAGATAAAAAATGTATTTTTATTGGATATTCTAATACTAAAAAAGGTTATAAACTTTGGTGTTTAGATACTAAAACGTTTTTATTTTCTAGAGATGTTAGATTCTATGAAAATGTCTTTCCTTTTAAACATGAAGAGTCTGTTTTTGAAAAAAAAAACTAGTGAACAAAGCATTCTGATTTTCTTTGATGACATGATTCAAACACTCAATGATGAAGGGCAGGCAATTACAAAAGATAGTGACAATGATGTTCTTCATTCTGTTTAAACCACTAATACATTAGGAAATGAGCAACCAGTAGGTAGTGTTGCTCCTAGTAATGCAAATCATGATGAAACATCATTTGAGGATGCTACTGGTGGAAGTAGTACTCCTGGTAAGGCCCAACCAGATGTATCAAGTCAGAGAACTAGTGAAGATAATCTTGCAATATCTAATGATGAACCTATAGTTCCAGACCAAGCTGAGAGTGAATCAATTTCTAATGTTGAGTCAAGTATAGTTAGAAAGTCTAGTAGAGTTAGTTCTGTTCCTAGGAAGTTTATTGACTATGTCGTTGAAGGCAAGGTAAAATATGGCATTGAAAAGGTAGTAAATTATTCTAGGTTAAATACATCTGATAATTGTTTTGTTACTATGCTAAATAAAGGGGTTGAGCCTAGAAGTTTTAAAGAAGCTAGTTCTGACCCTAATTGGATCAATGCCATGAACCTAGCAATGGAAGCCCTACATAGAAACGGAACATGGATAATTACTGACTTACCTAAGAAAAGAAAAGCTATTGGTTGTAAGTGGATATATAAAATAAAATACAAAGCCAATGGTAAAATTGAAAGGTATAAGGCTAGGCTAGTAGCTAAAGGTTTTAGTCAAAGAGAGGGTCTTGATTTTGATGAAACATTTTCACCTGTTGTGAAAATGGTTACTGTGAGATGCTTGATTAGTCTAGTTGTTCAAAAAGGCTGGAATTTATATCAATTAGATATAAATAATGCTTTTTTATATGGAATATTGACTGAGGATGTTTATATGAAGTTACCTGAAGGATACTATGATTTGTCTAGTGGTAAAGTGTGTAAGTTAGTTAAGTTGTTGTATGGGCTTAAACAAGCTCCTAGACAATGGAATGAAAAACTAACTAATACCCTTATTGGTCTTGGTTTTGAACAAAGCATAAATGATTACTCTTTGTTAATAAAGTCCGTTGGTAATGTGTTTATCATTCTACTTGTTTATGTGGATGATATTGTAATTACTGGAAATTGTGAAACCGAAATAGAAAGTCTTAAGTCATCTTTAAACAAAAGTTTTATGATAAAAGACTTAGGAAAACTAAAATACTTTCTTGGCATTTAAGTAATTGAGTCTCAAAATGGTTTGTGTTTATCTCAGAGAAAATATTGTTTGGAGCTTTTGTCTGAGTTTGGGATGTTAGGGTGTAAACCTGTTAACATTCCCATAGAACCAAATTTTGTGGTTACAAATTTAGAAAACTCAGATAAAAATGATTCAAAATTAAGTAATATAACTGAGTATCAAAAACTAATCGGGAAGCTTATATATCTCACGCTAACAAGACCTGATATATGTTACACTGTTCATGCATTGTCCTCTTAATTCTCATCTCAAAGTAGCCCTTAGATTACTTAGGTATTTGAAGGGCTCACCTGAAAAAGACATATTCTTTGAGAAAAATGAGAATTTTGAGTTGAAAGGGTATGTTGACTCAGATTGGGGCAAGTGTCTGGCTACTAGGAGATGTGTCACGGGTTATTGCATATTCTTAGGAAGTAATTTAGTTTCCTGGAAAAGCAAAAAATAAGACACGGTTTCTAGGTCATCTGCAGAGGCATAATATAGAGCCATGTGCACTGCTGGCTGTGAAATAGTTTTGGTTATTAAAAATTTTGAAAGACTTTAATGTGGATCAAAAACTACCGGTTAGGTTATTTTGTGATAGTAAATCAGCTATTCTTATAGCTGCTAATCCTGTTTTTCATGACCGAACAAAGCATTTTGAAATTGATTTACAATTTTTAAGACAAAAAGTGGTGACTGGTGTTGAAACCAATCAAAATTGATTCAGAAGATCAAATTGCCGATCTTCTTACAAGATTAGATGAGTTTTATGTTTGAATCAAGAGTTTGTACAGTACTCCGTGCTCATGGCATGTATTTTCAAGAAGAAAAACGTGTTTGCAATTAATGGGAATAGAATGCTATGTGGAGGCCTTACTGAACTTGGCCTACCCAAGTGTTCCTTGTCAGCAAAATCAAAACAAGGTTCCCATGCGTCGCGTGTTATCCTAGTTTTCATCCCAGTTTGTGTGTCCCTCGTTATAGCAATGGTGTTGTGTTTGTTGTTTTGTTGGAAAAGTAGGAAGCCACAAACACTTCCAACAAGATCTTCATTCATCCAACCATTATCAAGGGTGACTTATGGAAGCATACTTAAAGCCATAAATGGGTCTTCGAAGAGAACCTAATCAGAAGTGGGACGTTTAGTAAAGTTTTTAAAGGTATCCTTGAACTAGACGATGCATTGGTTGCAATCAAGATTCTAAATCTAGAAAATCAATGAGCTTTAAAGAGTTTTTTAACAGAATGTGAAGCTTTGAAAAACATACGACATCGTAATCTTGTACAGGAAACTCCAAGAAGCTATTATCAAAGTAACGAATATAAAGCTCTCATTTATGAGTTCATGCCAAATGGGAATCTTGCAAGGTGGCTCCATCCAAGTTCAGAATAAGAAACTCCAAGAAGATTAATCCTACGCCAATGAGTTACAATTGTAGCCGATGTGGATGAAGCCATTCACTACATGCACCAAGAAGTTCAATTGGAATTAGAGGGACAACTGGATATGCAGCTCGAGGTAACTAGTAACTAGGATGTGCATGGGTTGGTGTGGGTCAGTTTTGGCTGAGAACCATAACCGAGATGTCCGTTAATGGATAACCATAGTTATGACCGATCGGTTATGTTGGTTTGTGTTGATCGGCTTGAAGGTTATAACGGATCGGTTATGGGTCGTTTAACCATGAATTTGGGTCTGACTAAATGTAGACCAAAAACAACATAACTGTGTATTATTTGGATCTGAAAGTTTGAGCTTGCAATTTTTTGACCATGGAACAAATTGTTATTACACATTTGTATATAGAGGAAAGTGAATACGATGTTGTTAGTCGTGTAACCTTACACCCGAAACCAATCAAAACTACGTAGTTTTGATTAAAACCTCCAATTTAAAATCCTTTCCATTCTTGTAAAAATATTAATATACTAGTCTTTTGAATACATTCAGCTGTACCTTCTCTCTAAATTCCACCAAAGAATAAAACTTAATTTTTTTGGCCTTTTCGGTCAGTGGCTTGCAATTTCTTTAGTTATTTTATATTTTCTCATTTGAATTTTAATTCAATACTAATATCAATTAGGGTATATTTGGTTGGAGGTAATGGAATCAGGGAAGAATGGAATGGACAAGGGAATGAAATGGATCATTACCATTCCATTTCCTTGTTTGGTTAACCTATGGGAATGAAATCAATTATTCATTTATATTGTTTGGTATCCAAAAAAATTGTAGAAATGAAATAGAAACAATAAAAGCACTAATATCTCAAAATACTTTTTAACCAAAAAACTTACAATGGCGACGGTGGTAGCTCCGGTGACAAAAATGGTGGTGGCGGTGGTGATGGTGGTGGCGGCGGTGGTGGTGTCGACGGAGTTGGTGGTGGTGTCGATGGTAGTGGTGGTGGTGTTGAGAAAGTAGGGTGAAGGAGGAATGGAATGAAAAAAAAGAAGGGGTGGGAATGAATGGTTATGATGGAATGAGATTCCATGTGTAATGAATGATTCCATTCCATTGAGCAACCAAACACCACATTTTTCATTCTCACGTAATGAATCATTCCATTCATACTGTTATTCCTGCATACCAAACGCTACCTTATTGTAAATTCTTACATAACTGGCTTGAGATTTCTTGGATTGTTTTATATATTTTTATGGATTTAAGTTTCTGTATTAATATCAATGAGATTATATATACCACTTAAATAATAGATAAATGAAACATGAATTATCCGGTACAAGCACAAGAACCGCATATTAAAATACCTGCAAAACTTTTTAGGCAAATTGGAAATAAATAATCATAATTTTTGTGTATTGACCAGTGACGGATCCAGAAATTTTTTCCAGTGGGTTCACTGTATTTTAGATGTTCAAGTTTCATAGAACCGGATATAAAAAAATTCGGTTCAGTTCGAGTCAGCAGGGGTGGCTCATTCATTCTAGAACCTAAAACGAACAAAAAGCCTAAGCCTTTTACAAAATATATATGTTTTTGCTTACAGCATGTATTGAAATATTGAATGAATTTCTATCTCATTCATAAAACAGAAGAACAATTTTTTTCACTTTTATACTATTAATAGTAGAGTAAGGTAGAAAAGAAAGATCATAATGCAAATACATGAGCACCTACCACATAAAAAGTGACTTGTATGGACCTTTTATTGATGTAAATATTTTTTTTTGGCTTCGAATAGTTTGTTTGAAGCTTGATTTTTTTATTCCATCATAGGTTTTCAAGAAAGGAAAAAAATATGAAAGTAAACAAAAGCAATCAATGAATACATTAAAAATGTCTATAACCAATTGATCAGCATACGCTCCAGATCATCCAAAATAAGCTTGTACTACATGTGTTTAGTGCTGTGACTGGGGAGTGAGGACAGAGAACTGGGTAGAAATGTTATTATGCAAATTAAAAAAAAATAATAAAAAATGTCGTTTAGTATGAGAATTGAACACAGGTTCCCAATATTGAAAAACAAGGAATTTACCATTAGACTATGGTTCCATTATGGTTATAGGTTCACTCACAATTTATATATGGGTTCACTCTCATATTTTATATAAACGCTCTATATAAAATCCGAAACTCAGTGGGTTCCCGTGAACCCGCATCCTTGAACATAGATCCGCCCCTGGTATTGACCGATAATAATCCCAACTTTAAAAATCACCACCATCGGTCCCAACTTTTAACTATTTTTGTGTCAATGGTCCTCCGTTAAAAAAGACTTAACGCCATTATGTTTTTTCCCAAGTTTCAAACCGATGTTTTAGGGCTTTTGATCAGAAGAACAATACAATTCGACCGATTTAAAACTTATCTCGAAACTGTTATCCAAACGACGAAACAATGTTTCGGGTGTTTGAATTTCCAATTAACAAAAATCAAGTCCTCTTAATCTTCGTTTCGAGATAAGTTTTACATCAGTCGAATCATATCGTTCTTCTTATCAAAATTCCTAAAACATCAGTTTGAAACTTGGGAAAAAACATAACAGCGTTAAGTGTTTTTTAACGGAGTACCATTAAGACAAAAATAGTGTTCTTCTGATCAAAATCCCTAAAACATCAGTTTGAAACTTGGGAAAAAGTATAACAGCGTTAAGTGTTTTTTAACGGAGTACCATTAAGACAAAAATAGTTGAACGTACCGCTGGTAGTGCTTTTTAAAGTTGGGATTATTATCGGCCAATAAACAAAAATTGAGATTATTTATTTCCAATTTGCCAACTTTTTACTATGTAAAACCATAATAACCATAATAACCATAATAGTAGAATCATAAGGAGGCTTTGGATTTTTGGATGGAAATCTCTTTAAGCAAACATACTTTGCAACAATCTATATATACACACATGGCTATTCGTTTATGGCGTCAATCTTCTATTTTCATGTCTTATTATGCAAAACATCTAACTTTTAATTTTTTGTGGCCCATAATTCTCACTCATAGTATCATAGTGAAGACTTCAATAACGTATCTTTTGGTTTACAATACTTTGATTTGGTCATGATGGTGGTGGTGGAGGACGGTGGTTGGTGGTGGCTGACGATGGTGATGGGTGGTGATCGATGGTAGTGGCGGGTGGTGGGGGTGGATGGTGGTGGTGGTGAACGGTGGGTGGTGGCGGTGGTGGCGGTAGTGGTGGTAGAATCTCGTCTCTTAAGACGAACGGTGGATGGTGGTGTGGTAGAACTCGTCTCTAAAGACAAGATTTGAAAATCTCTTTTTCCTAGAATTTGAAAATATGGACAGAAAAGGTATAAACATAAAAAAACAGTCTCTCAAGACGGTTTTTTTGAGAAAAAAAGTTTAGTAGAAATTTGAACTTTTACTCCAAATTTCAAAATTATTTGGACTTTCTCTTCATTATTTTCCCAAATCTTATATCCTCCCTAACTTTCCTTAGTTATTTGGCTTGCTCCCTCTATATTATTATCTTTTTCCAATGCATCTAGAAAGTCCAAATTTTAAAAAATTTTGAGGAAAAAAAAAGCTATTTTAGGCTTTCTCTCTCTAAAATGGACTATTTTGGGAATTTTGCCGAAAGAAAAACCTTTTTTTGCCTTAATAACATGTAAAGAAAGCATGAAACATGCATTGTCAGCAACCAATAACATACAAAGAAAAAAGAGAAAGATTCAACGCAGACAATCAATTCCACTGTTGCATAATCTGCAAATGCGAGCTTGGATTTACGGCACGATGGGCAGGCCGCCGATTTTGTTGGTATGATTTAAGTTAAAAGAGTAGCGGGGGCCTTTTCGTGAATCATCTAGCTCCATGTAAGTAAGCAAGTCAACTCATTGGGGAGTTACCTTTATATCCTATTTTTAAGTTGTTTTAATATTTTTAAACCAGTGTTTTGAAACCCGGCCCGACCGGTCAGACCGGGACCCAGTCCCTATACCGGGTCGGGTCAATGTTTTTGTTCCGTTTCAAAAACCTAGCCGGGTTTTGCGGGTGGTGGTCGGCCAGGACCGGTTGACTCGGCGAATGAACCGGTAAAACCCATCTTTTATTAAATCCAAAATGAAATGTGCATGCCGGGATCGAACTTGGGTCATTTCAAACTTGGGTCATTTTAGAGATAGAAGTTTTAATAATTATCCCATGAGCCAACCAAGCTTCACTGATATATCTATTAATAAAAAATTGACTCTATATATTTTAAAAACAATGTATAAAACATAAATTAATATTGAAGTTTGTTATTATTAATATTATTTTTATATGTATATGAATTATATATATTTATGTAAATATATATTTAAATTATTTATGACGTCATCCGGGTTAAACACCGATCCGCCCTCCGGGTGGGTCCGACTTTTGACCCGGTAAGGCATCCGGGTCAACGTCCAGGCCGGGTCTGAAAACAATGATTTAAAAAGGTAACTTATACAATATTTATTCTTTATAAAAAAAATTGTGGATGTTTAAAACTTTTAGTAATTGTTTTTTGATTAACTTAATCTAGAATTTCGTGCACGCCGCGTTGCTGCAAAGCCATTAAATCAATACAAAAACATAGGGCATGTAATTATATTTGTAATTTAGATAAATTACATGGACCATCTTATGTAATTAGTTATGAAATATTAGGTGAAAAAACAAATATATACATTTTATGTGTTACGGCGGATGATATCTGGGTTGGTTTTGTTGTACTCGTTGTAGCAAAGGAAAAGGAAAGATAAAAAGAGAAAAAAAATTTAGAGAGTTTGTACCAGATATTTAGATTATTGTATATGAAGTCCACTTGTACTCTAAGCTAGCATGATTGTACCTTGGCATATTTAACCATTAAAATGAAATGGAAAGAAATAAATGGCCAAATAGAATTTTTCATCGGTGGTGAAAAGAATAGAGAAAGAGTCCCGAGAGGAACACGTAGGCGCTAGGCATAAAGTGAACGGTGGTCCAATAAAATCAAAGGGAAAAATGAATGGTAATGCTAAGAGTAGAGTAAAAGTTGTTTTTTTAAAATGAAAACCATTTGAGTTATGAAAACCCTATGTAATATCGTGTTTTTTTTATTACATATAATATACGTTGTAACATTTAATACAAAATATCGAAACATCAAAAAAAATGTTTTGCTATTTTTTACTAATTTTTGTATATGTTTTCAGGAGAGAGAAAAAGTTATATTTATATTTACATTTTTATTCACTTTAATTGTGAATCACAAGATTTAAACATTAATTAAAAACATGTAATTGAGAATGAGTTTCTAGAGTTTTCACAACTCAAGTTGGTTTTCATTTTATACTTAGCCTATATATATATATATATATATATATATATATATATATATATATAGGGGATGGATCTTGCGAGAAGTAAATCTCAACCATTGATTACAAAAATTAATGATTCATGTTATACCATGGCAATTTAGTAAATATCAAGAAGTTACTACCAGATGTTAATTGCTTACAAGGGCAAATAAGTCATTAGTGTGTAGCTAATAAAAGAAACGGCAATTAAACATTTAATGTGTTTTATTTTTTGCATGTACATAATATAAAATTTTATTTTTAGATACAATTTGCTTTTAATAAATTTTATACTAAAATGAAGACAACATAATATTTAACAAAGTTGTTTATTTGGATATTTACATCGGAATTTAATCTTTTTCATTTCACTCATTCGGTGTTTATTTCCACAGGAATTGAAAATGAAGACAATATAATAATTAAAACTATTTAATTGGATATTAAAAATGTACATACATGCATACCCATGTTCGTACGTACATACCTATATACATCGATGCAAACCTACCGAATAGCCCGGGTACATTGTAATACAAAATTAAAACAAATACTTAAAATATAGCATAATTTGATAAGAAAGTTCCCTACAACTGCCTGATTCAAAAGGGTCCAGATGCACCCTAAACTTCTTTACCTGCATCATATTTAAAAAAAAATGAAAGAAAACAAAGTTACGAGTTCTGAACAGTTTTGGAGAATAGAAAAACATATGAAATACATACCATTCATGAACTAATTTTATCATCTTCTCTTATTTTGCCTCTTCATGATCACATAGTTTGCTTCATCAACAATTGCATTGACCCATTTCGATCTTCCGGTTGATAGCATTAGATATCCCAACACGAACCCAAGTAAGATTCCACATATGTATCCCATCATCACCACTTTCCATGCAAATCCACTCTCATCTTCATCTCCATCACCTTCAAGTTGTGGTTCGTGCAGACGCTCACTGCAATTTTTGGGCAATGGAAACCCACAGAGTTTTGGATTCCCTCCAAACGAATTCCCTTCAAATGTGTTGAACTGTTTTCCTTGCGGAATGTGGCCCATGAGATGGTTTTGGGACAGATTTAAGAACTCAAGAGAGGTCACATCAGCAAGGCTTTGTGGGATCTCTCCTGTGAGTTGATTCCATGACAAGTCTAACGATTCAATTTCTGAAATATTTCCAAGAGCCTGTGGGATTCGGCCCGTTAGGCTGTTATGGGACAGGTTGAGCGCTTTCAAAGAGTTTAGATTACCAATGATGTTTGGAATCTCCCCTTCAAATTTATTGTTTGATAGATCGACAATAGTGTACTCAACGAAAAGTCGCGTGAAAATTTGATCCACTCCTTTCACCGCACAAGTGATAGAGTAATACTTGCCACCTATGTATAAATAGTATGGTCGTGTGTTCTTTTTTACCACATTCTTCATCGCCTTGAAATTTTGAAAATATTTTGTAGGGAGTTTGCCTACAAACCCATTATGAGATAAGTCAAGAACTCGCAGACTTGGAAATGGGAAATTAACAAAGGAAGAGGGTACAATGCCACCATGAAAATTGTTTGATCTGAGGACAGGAACCTGTAAATTGGGAAGATCTCCTAACCAACCCGGGAATGTGTCATTTAAGTGGTTGTTTCCCAAATCAATTACACTCAATTGTTTACATTTGTTTAAAGAAGTTGGCACCTTTCCTTCTAACTCATTTCCATTCAAAAGAAACCCTTGTAATTGGCCCCAATCCTTGTATACATTTGGAATGGTGCCCGTTATCGAGTTATTTGAAAGATCAAAAAGTTCCAACCCATTTCCTCCTATCTCCCCTACCCAATCAGGAATGTGCCCATGTATATCATTTCTTGACAGATCTAAGTAATAAAGAGCTGTCATGGATCGAATGGATGCTGGAAACACCTTTAGATTGCAAGAGGCCAAACTTAAGGACCAAAAATTAGGATTGACATAATGATTAGCATTATTGGTGGTAACAGATATACCACTAAATGACAGAATGAGAGCATCAAGGTTTGTGAGGCTTGATAACAATGTATCCAACTCCCATTCACCTTATAAGCTTGTGTATGACAGATCCAAGTAAGTTAAAGATTTGAGATTGCCAATTGAGATGGGTATCTCTCCTGATAAGCTTGTGTATGACAGATCCAAGTAAGCTAAAGATTTAAGATTGCCAATTAAGATGGGTATCTCTCCTGATAAGCTTGTGTATGACAGATCTAAGCGAGTTAAAGATTTGAGATTGCCAATTGAGATGGGTTCTCTCCTGATAAGCTTGTGTATGACAGATCCAAGTAAGTTAAAGATTTAAGATTGCCAATTGAGATGGGTATCTCTCCTGATAAGCTTGTGTATGACAGATCCAAGTAAGTTAAAGATTTGAGATTGCCAATTGAGATGGGTATCTCTCCTGATAAGCTTGTGTATGACAGATACAATTCGGTTAAAGATTTGAGATTGCCAATTGAGATGGGTATCTCTCCTGATAAGCTTGTGTATGACAGATCCAATTCGGTTAAAGATGTGAGATTGCCAATTGAGATGGGTATCTCTCCTGATATGTTTGTCCGTGATAGATCTAAAAACGTGAGAGGGGAGTTAGTGCTTGTGTTAACATTGGGAAGTGGACCAGAGAGATTTTTGTTAATTTTCATTATTACCTTCTGCTCGAAGTTAATATCTTTTTTCAAAAGAAGTTATCACTAAATAATAACAATGATTTGTATATATTGTATTTATTTTTATTTTAAAGAGGGTTAAAACATTCAAAATAAAAGTTCACAAGATTAAAACACCTAACTAAAGTTTAGTGACGTTAAAATAACAAAGCACTTGTAATATTTTAGTGAAATAATCAGAAAATATTATTCGTTGGTGAAGTTTTTATGTACTTAAGATGATGTTCATTCTAGTGGTGCACAAAACTGGTCTTTGGGTCAACCGAACCGGTTTGAAGACTATTTACAATCAAATTAAAACATGTTGGACTCAAACCAGGTCTAGTTTAGAAACAGATTTATAATGAAAACCATACCGGATAGAGCCAGATCTGATGATATACCAAACCAATTTTGTACTAACGGATTGGATTGTGTTCAAACCGTTTTTACCCAGATGGTTACATGATTCGTTTCGGTTTTGATTGAGCAATAGTTCAATTTTAACCATTAGGAAAATGATATTGGGCCAAGCTACCAATATCTCAGGCTCAAAAACAAGAGGAGAAGAGCCCGTTTCAAATATGAAAATTATAGGCCCAACACATGTAGCTAAAAGTCTAAAACTAGGTGGAAGCCCATCACCTTATAGAAATAGAACTAGATACCCATCACATTATAGAAACATAAGCACTGTCGATATCTTATGTTGAAATGTTTTTTTTTCCTGTAAACTAGTTTTATCTTGCTCCAATCTTGATTTCTCAAAATAATAAAATTAAAAATTTAACCAAAATATTCACCCAAAAAACTCATTGAATGACAGATATTAATAAACATAAAATCAATCTCTTTATCCATCAGTATCATTATCCAAATGGAATGAGCACCTCTAGGCATAGCCCAGACTTATCCCTTTTATCTTTTTAATGACGACTCACACTTTACTTTCTATTTCTAAACTACACCAAGAGGGTAATCTACTCCAATAATATGATTTGAATCATAGTTTTCTCTTCAAAAGGTAGAAGTCTATACCACCCAATCAAAGCTGGAATAGTTGCTTAACACAAATATGATGACATGAACATGATAACATATGCCGTTGTAGCATCATAAAGAAACTCATAAGTTAAAACGTATTCCCGATTACGAGTTATAACATTACATCCACACCACATAATAACAAATCAAAAGTTTGTTATATTAAAAAACTAGGTTAGGTACCCGTGTACAACACGGGTTTAACAAAGTTAAATTTATAAGTTCAATATATTCGAAATATCAAAGTTAAATAATATATTTTTTTTAATAACTAACATAATGTCACTAAAAAATATATTAATAGACGTGGTATAAGCCATATGACAAAGCACTAAGTTTAGTTGTATAATTCATTACATACACAATCGCTTCCTATACAAAAGGAACCTTCTAATTTTATTGATAGCAGCAACATGACATCCGTTTTAGCATAGAGGCCACCAATTTCAGTTAGAGAAAAAATAATGGGTAAAGTAGGTAAAAGTTTTGCACTTGTGACTTGTTTACCTTGTTATCCGGTGTTTATATGATGAAACATTCATTCATCATGGTGGTAAATTATATGATTTATTATTAAGTAGAAAAGTACATTAAGAAGAACGACCTTGTACTCCTTTGACTCATATAAAGTCAAATGAAAAACAAAAATTTTGGTGGGTCAACCCAACCCACTCTGACCCTTTAAGATCATCAAGATAAATTCATTTGTTTATTGCTGAAGAGAAGAAAACTAAAAGTATTCATGAAATAAAAACTAAAACATCTAATTATGAATAAATTATTGCCGAAAGGTAAAAAGAAAGAAAAAAAATCACTTTCTTTTATTAATAAATTTCTTAAAGTTTTGAGTAAAAGAACAAAGTTTTGAGTAAAAGAACATGAACTATGCATTTTTCAAATATGTCACATAACTTAGGTACAATAAGCATTAAGTAAGCTTATTCTTAAGGAGTAAGCTCATATCACCAACTTTTTACGTAAACCTTGTTATGACATTAGAGGAATCACTTGAGCAAACAGATTTAGAAGCGAAAGCTTCTGCGTGGTCTAAAGAAAAAAATAATCCAAGTGAAAAGATAGCATATCATCATATAAAATATATAAGTTAGTTCATGAGAAGTAACAATAACCATAAAAGGGTTGAAGAATGTTCATTAGGACCAGTATCTGAAGCTAACTCATTACATGGTGCAATACTTAAAGAAAGATATGCTAATCCACTCTGAAAAATTTATATCATAGTCAGTTTTTGTTTAACAACATAAAAGATAAAAAATCAAACTATTGATTTGTTAATAGAGGTGTCATGCTCAACAACATTAGAGCACTATTTGAAGACAAAATGTTCTAGAAATAAGATATATTCATGAAATTAGCTAAACAAAAACTCGTCTAAACATTTAATGAATTAATTGACATTTTGGAAACAGAATAATTATTTTGAGTATGAATCAATCAATTTATTATAAAAGGATTACATGTAATATAAAAAAAATCTCATTAATTAGATTAAAATGTCAAAAAAATATGCGGTTAACATAAATGGTTAAAATTTAAAATTGAAATAGATAGTACACATTTACAAATTATTGAAGTCAATCATGATAGTTTCAGCCACTTTTAGTGTGTTTTTTTCTTTTTAATAAAAATTTGTGAAGACAAGGGAATTAGTAAACCGCATTAACGGCAGAAAAGATTCATGATTGGGGTTGGTTTTGTGGTAAACACTAAGGGGACTAATTCAGTTTTTGGTACTTTTAAGGTATACAAATGAAGTGATTGAATTATTTTTATCAATTTGTATAGATGGTAAGAAAATCTGTATCAGTTTTGTATTTGGAAATTGGTTTACTTGACAATAAAAGTCATATATTAACTTTTAACTAAATATAAAATTTCAATGAAGTTTTTGGCATTTTAATACGATTGTTCTTATAAAACATCAACTTTCAAAAGTCAAAAGAATACTATTTTTTGCTGATATATGTGTTCTTGTCACACCAGAGCAAAATTTATATAATAATGAGCTATGGTTCAATGTAGAACTCTATTTTAATTAAGTGAAAGATTTTTAAACTTATGATATTTGTTTGACTAATCTTTAACTGCCAACAACTTGTAGTTTGTGAAGAGTTGTAAATCATGTTTTTTGGGTGTTTGGATGTGGCTTATCATGAAGTTGAGCATCAATATTTAATGTCAAGAAACAAAAGTATATAAAACATTACTTCAAAATACATGATTACTAAAAAAATTCGGCAACTTACCTGAATGGTGTGAGGAAACAACTTGTTTTGATTACCGATTGCTTCATCAAGTTGATTGGGCATAATCAACTTCAAGAAAAAAAATTGTAAATGAACAATAACTATTAGCCAGAAGTTGAATATATAGCACTAACCCAAAAATTACAATATATATGTTATTGAAAAAATACATGGACAAAACACTACCTATTTATTTAAACTTACAATATATATGTTTTACTCCTACCACAAAACAATTAACAGACAGAGACCACTTAGGCTTTGATTTCGTTTGAAAAGTCATAGAATTTGGCGAGGAGTTTGGAAAGATTTGGTTGCCGGTTAATAGTCAGCAACATTAAATAGCCAACGCACAATTGATTTAGATTCTGATTAATTTTGGAGTTTGGGGAGTTGGCGCGATGATTCTAAAACAATACCAAAGGGGCAAAATTGATTTAGGGTTTCGCAAAAATTATGGTGAATCTAATTGTTTGATTATAAAATCATATCCAGAGTAAGGGATCAGACCGTCATTGGGAGGGGAGTTTGTTGTAGGCGGGATTTGAAGAGGAAGAATAGGCTAAACTAAGGACATGTAGCACAAATAATCCTTTATTTATTAAATAGTATAGATAAGTTTTAAATATTGTTATAAACAAGACATTTATATAAGTTTTATCATAATTTTATGCCATTACCATTTTTAGATTATATAATTTTATTATTATTATTATTATTATTATTATTATTATTATGTTACTGGCCCTCCCGATCATCTTCATTCCACGCCTAGGAGGAAACCGACCATAGGTGCCAAAATTCCCTAGTCCAGCCTGAAACCTCCTTTTATTTTATAACGAGTGAGACTTGAACTAAATACCTCTTCTATTTCTAATTATAGGTGACAAAGAAAAATAGTTTTTACAAATTATAAAACTATATTAAAAGTCATATATTAAAATTTAAAACGCACAATATGATATGTGTAAGCAAATACGCAATGTCCCATATATTAAAAGAAATTATCCTAAGGCTTTTGAACCTCCAAAAAGGGTGAGTCATTTGGACGAATCCGGGTATGATATACGTAGACCCATGGGTCAATAGATAAAGATTGTTGTGGGCCCACTTTATTATCTAGAAAACATGTCGACGTCATCCTTTATGTGTGTAATCTGTGTTTCTCTTTTTCTGTTTTCTATTTCAATATATTTTCATTTTATCAATCATTTCATCTCATGATAAAGGCCCAGGATATATGTTCATATTAATTAATTAAACGGGAATTAATTTTCATGATTTGTTAAGAGGATGACTTTTTACTTATTGTTTTGTTTGTTTAATGTAAATTAATTAACAAATGTACAAGAAACAGTAGACTAGAAATTATAGACTTTCAAAATATTTTAAATTTGTATTATGAAAGTGGACCTAAAGCGTGCAATGAAAACAGTTACGGTTTCAATAAAGAAAAAGAATTACTTGTGTTTAAAATTAGACGGTTACTCTACTAAAATATAGTACCCGTTCAATATAAAGATTTTTTTTCTTAAGTAGAGAATGTCGAAAACCGCATATATACATCGGATAGTTGTCAATGTTTATGTGGTACCTTCAAGCACCTCTCCAACAGCTTAATTATCTAATGTTCATGTGATCTTGCTCTAGTTTATGTTGATGTTGACTATATGAATGGATTGTCATTATCATTGTCATTTTACCATTAGATGCTATATGTTTTTCGGCACTAAATCTCCCTATTCATGGTTATAAGTAATTAACTCATATTTTTAAAGGCCTTCATTATTCCTTTGTCATCACTCATCATACCTTTTGATTTGACAACAGTAGAACTACATATTTAACTCATAATACAATGTTTTATCTACATATAAATTATCTTGAATTAAGTCTACATTATATTTGTGGAATGGTTTTAGCATAACCTATATGACTTCAGTGTATTTCTACAGTTGATCAGCTTGTTGACCTCGTGACCAAGTGATTGGCTTCCACACAGATTAATCATATTTGTTTCAAACTTCACGTGATCACGTCATTGTGAGCGTTTACCCTAGGGTTAAAATATTAGTTTTGTCAGTCTTAAGAGTCTGTTAAGTTCTTTTTGGTTATCATTAGCTGTTAATAACGACAGACTCACATTTTGCAATCTCTATAGCGTCTACTTATTAGTGTGAATACAATATAAAGCTCAAATACTTTTATTTTTTCTAAGTTGATAAATTCAAAACAAGATTTATCTTTTTAGTGTCATTTTCTTACCTTATTTTAAGCTTTGTATTTCATGTTCACATGTCTATGAAAGAATAAAGCCGTGTAAAGTATGGTTATATAATATCATCTAGAAACAATGGTTTTAATCTTCGACATTTGGGAGCATGTGACTTTGATTTTTCTATCTATAACTTGTATACATTTTAGCATTTGACTTCTTATTTTAATAATAAGCTCAAACATCCAATGCTCATTTTATGTTATGTTTTGTTTTGAGACATACATGTCTTCAGTGTATTGGATGTTTGACCACATATCCCAAGTCTCAGTTACCTGACTTTTCGTAGTTAGTTTGACTTTTTTGCCTTTCAAGTTTTGTACATTACAGGATGCATATGCATACATGTATATATATATTCACTAATTCGAATTTGGTTCTTTTTTATTTCTATAGAATGTCATTCACCCGAAACAATCATTTAAATCTTCGATTTCATCTATACTAGATCAACATTGTTGGTTTAACCGTGTATGTCTGTTTCAAATCACGCATGTCTTACTTTTTCTATTTATCGTCATTTTCATTATTAAGTTCATACTAACACTCGTTTCTTTCAATAAGAATGCTTTATTTAAAACTATTAATAAATAATAAGGTAATGTCTAATTCAGTGATATTCCATTTGTAGTATAATTTGTTTGCAAAATTCGCTAAAACTCCAATTGTCCACCATTGCCGTCGTTGCCGCTGCCGCCTCCAACGTTAGCTAACAAACCAAATATTAATATTCCACATAAAATAATACATTTAAATTAATTTGACAGTATTACTTTTTATATTAATATTTGTTTCTTTTTTGACAAATTTTAATTCTTTGATTGATTTCAAATCACTTAAAAAAATTAGAAGCAAAAATATTTATGACTATTTTGTCTCATATATCTAAAATTATATTCTTAAAAGTAACACCACTCAATATTTTAAATACATAACCAACCAACAATTTAACCAAAATTAGTGAGACATCTCTAGAATATTCAAGAACGTTGATTGTTATCTAATCAACCATGAAGACGTGTTGCTATTCCTATACAAAACGTACAAAAATATAACCATCATAATTCATATTATTTGAAAAGTATTGAAGTTTGTTTTGTTGACCCTTGACCGGTCTCGATACATCATGCAAGCATTCACCTACAAATGTTTCTAGCCACTAAAAAAAAGATCTTAATTTCAAAGAAAGTGATGGGTGCATGATATTTATATTTTATATAATGGCGTCATTGGATAAAATTCTTTATTTGGTTTCAAAGTTTATTTGCAGATATTTTTGAAAATTTTGATAATGTATGAAAGAGGACGAATTAGTAAGTAGGATTTTGGTTACTATTAAATTGTAATGTTTATTTAAATGTAAAAGATAAAGAGTGAGGTTTAGAATAAAGGTGTGCGGTTTATAAAATAACTAGGAACACGTCGGGTATATTACGTGTTGGTAAAATCTGAGCGTTGTTTTTGTAAGTTGGCGTGAATTTGGTTGGTATCGGGTGCGCTCTTTACGGTACCAAAATTATACCAAAAAGTAATTCCTCAAACTAACGTATTTAAAACAAATTTAAAAACGGACGTTGCGGCAGCGATTCGACATAAATTTAGTAGGTATACGGGCATGAAAAACAACAGAATCAAGTTGTAGTATGTCTAAAATAACTTCGACGTGTTTTTGAAATGAATGTAAGTGAGTTTTGATATAAAGTGTTAAGACAAAAATACCCTCCTTCCTAGCCTTCTTAGGAAAATCAAACTTTTTATTTGAACCTAACCCATTATGTTAGATAAAAAACATTATAATAAAAGGTAAATGATATAGAAACATTATTAAGTTCTACATTTGTGGTAAAAAATTAAGTTTATTTTCATGATTGATATAATAATCACTTCTAGATAAAAGTAAAAATTAATTAATCAGTATGTGTCTACTATGCCTTCCTATACCAGAAGTCCAGAACAAAAATGACTAAAGAATGAAGGAAGATGATCAACATCCAAACAAAATCTGATGACGATAAAGAATTAACAAATAATAGTGAAGTAATGAAAACCATTAATCATTATTTATAAAGTTTTATATCACACTATTTGTCATAAACATTGGTATTGACATTACTATGCTTATTAATAACTAAAATAGATTAAATTTTCTCTTTAATTTATGCACTCTATTTTCTATTACATAACATAAATTTCACCAAATCATTTGTTCTTCTATACATGTAATAAATATTAATATTATCGAACTAACTTATCAACAATTAAAATAGATTAACATATTTTCTTCTATATATACCAAATTAATAAAAATTTCATTAATACAAACATCTATTTCTCCATATATAATTTGTTCTCATATTCTTAGCGCTTAACCTTGTTTTACAAGCAATATTATAAAACTTAAAAATCTTGTAACTCAATAACATATTTACACAGTTGACAAATCATTGTATCTAGAAAACCAAATAATGCATATAAATAACACTTAAGACCCTTAATCAGGTAATTTCCGTTTATCTCATGCCTCTTTTAACACAACCCACCCGACCCCACACACATTTCATACGGTTTACAAACAATATAAAAAAAAAAAAAATTGATTGAGAGAGAAAGTGCCCCTCTCTTCTCCCCTATGTGACCCCCTTTATTTCCCAACTCAAACATTTGTTCTTGCTTCTTCTCTTGTCTCTAATATTATTATCATCACCAACATCATCATTATTATTATTATTATTATTACTTGCATACCTTCAAAAACATCATGGGGTTTTTGAAAGATGAAAGAAGTAAGAAGGCTTTACGAGGATTCAAAACCTTGTTCTTTTTAGTAACTATGATCATTTCCTTCATGTTCTTTTCGGCCCCGATATTGTTCGCAGTCGCAGACGCTTTGCTTCCCACAGCTCTGTTGTCCGCTTCGCTCTCACCGCCTTTATCCGACTCCCCAAAGGCGTTTTCGTTTATTCAACCCCTTAATTCTCATTTGATCAACTACGATTTTCGGTATTCGCTGATCGATATCCCGATAATTTCCATTATCCGATCAGCCATCATTCTTTGTGAGTAATCAATTTAAAAAACCCGGTCTAAGTGATTAGCCTGGATGCAGCCAGGAGGCTTCATGTTTAAACATGGGACCTCCCGGCCATGTGACCCTACCAGGCTAGCTCACCTGAAAGGGTTTTTACTTTATACCTTTTTATCGTATAAAATAAATATTTCTCTAATTAATTAACGATTTGACAATTTATGTTAACGTAGGTGTATACGGACTATGTGATGGTCCGGGGTTATCAAGGGGACCATACTTAGGAATTACGACAGTAAGTTCGGTGGTGTCGTTGTTGTTCGTATCGATCAAGGCGTCGTATGTGTTCGGCCGCGAGTTTACCTCGGTGCAAGTGGCTTTGTTTGTATGCTCTATATCGTTGGCAGTCGGACACGTCTTAGTGGCGTACCGGACTAGTTGTAGAGAACGACGGAAGCTTCTCGTATACAAAATCAACGTTGAAGCGGTAAGTATTTGTTTTGATGTATCGTCCTATTTAGCTGATAATTTTTATAATATAGTTGCCGTTTTAAAAAAATATATTTTTGAATAAAGATTCTTACCCATTAAACCTACAATAACCCTACCTTGAGTCCATTTATGCTTTATTTAATTCCTAAATAATTCACTATGGATTAAAAGGTTGTACATTATGCATAAGCTACTTGTAAGCCATCTCTCACAAGTTGTACATAACTGAAAAAGTGGGGCCGTTACAAAAGACGTGAAACGTTTTTTTCGTGATTTGCCTTTGTTGACTATTTCAACGGTGGAGAAGAATTTTAGGTGGTTGTATAAATGCTACATTAATATTTTTGTACATTTATTAATTAAAAGTGTTAATTATATATTTACATTTAACCAAAAGTAGTCAAATTAATTGAAAGGCGTTACATAGGGCTTTTGGCAAGCTAGAGTTATATTATTAATGTACAACTTATTAATGAGGGACCATGACATGTTACATGCCAACTACTAGAAGAGAGAATGTCCATTTTGTAGGGTAGTAAATTGATTTGACTCTTTGAGAAAAATACACTTTACACGCGGTTTGATTTTCTTTTACTTCAAGAAATATCTATAATTGTGGAGTTTTTCTGACATCGACATACGAAGCAGAATTCGGTCTTCCCAAAATATCACAATTTGTACGTAATAATATTCGTTTAAACGAATTTATTGATTAATGTATAGAAAATGTAATGGAAACTAAAGTGTAAGCCACTTTAGAATAACATCTACCGAGTGAACCGAAAGCGTTATATGATCCATATTCGATTGGGCCGATTGGCATAACTTTAAAACAAGCTAAAGGGACTCTATGTTTAACAAAATTCCTTTGAAGTACAAGTTGAGATTCAACCAAACCCTTTTGGTATAACTCTAGCAAGATAATTAAAGATTTGATCTTTTTATTAATTGGAATAAAGGGTTATCTTTATTTAACAAGATTATGTATTTTTTTTATTTCAGGTATCGACATTCAAGAATGGGTTTCCAAGGTACTCAAAGATTCTTCAAGATGAAAGAGTGAAAGTAAAATTGCAAAACTAAATATGCAACCTTAGTAACTATTCACATCCCATATTCAATATCTTTTCAATGGCCAGCCAAGATTCCACATCCAAGTTTCAGGTAACATAATCTTTAAAAATTAGGTTAGGAAAAATGTTCAAAATGTCCATTTGACTCTTGAAGACAAACATTTTGTTCATTTAAGGTTTCCTAGAATGTCCACGCTAAATCTAGTTGACCCGTATACTTAATAATCACTACCTGACTAAAATTTTCAACCAACCAGGTCACGCCATTGAGACTCCCAGATTTTTGAGAAAAAAACGTTTAACCAATGGGATTTTTAAGCGTTTCAACGAGATTCTCTTTGTCTTGCTACAAGATTTTTTTTTTGTTTCCGATGAGATTTTTTCGTCTTTAGACGGGGATTTTTTTTTTAACTTTTGCTGAGGGTTTTTAATTTTAGCTTATTGGTTGAAGATCTTATCGAGTAATGATTATTAAGTAAGCAGGTCGACTAAATTTGGAGTAAACATTTAAAAAAAAAACTGGTGAAGCAGAAATTTTGTTTAATCCGACATGTAAATGCACATTTTGGTCATTTTTCCCAATTGTCAAATTGCATTTGCTAATTTGTAATGTACAACTCATTAAAGCACGATTTTTATAGTTTAAATTTTCCCATTTTGTGGGCCATTGGTGTATAAATAATAAACATTTAACAAGGCCCATGCCAACCCATTTTCCCAGACAGATTGCTTGGTATCTAAAAAAGACTACTTTTTTCCATCAATCTGTCCTGTAATTGAACCTATTCAGTCATCACCATGTGCTCTTTGGCAACTTGTTCATGCCAACGTGGAATATAGTCACTTTTGTCCAAGATTTCAGTTAGGTTTAGTTTTTAATGTAATCTAACCTCATCTTGCATTAGTTTAATAATACATGGTAGGTGCATAATCAAGAACGTGAACGGTGAATCTAATCTTTGTTCGGTAATGTTCTTTACGCAGGTTAACCGAAGGAGAACCGTAACTTGATGGCCAAAGATGAAGAGATAATGACCAAGATAATATATAAGTTTGGGTACATATCACATATGTAAACTATGAGTTGTGTTTCGGTCTTATACAAGTGGGGATAAGTATCGCGTTTGAGATCTGTCTCCCACGAAAAAAAACATGTATAGATTTTTTTTGGTTTTATCAGAGAATGAAATGTTTACACACATTTTTGTCGGTACGAAAATTAATAACATGGTATGATCTTATATCAAGATGTATATGCTTTATAAACATCTAGAAGAAAGTGTTTTGTAAGCATGTTCTATGGAGGTTATTTTTTTTAAATGAACATGGTTACAAGTCCCACATGAATGAATATTATTGTGGACAGAGCATAAAGCAGACCGGCCGGCCCGGAGAGGCAGAAATATTGTATAACCATCTTCCAAAAAGATTCTGAACAAGATGGAATAATAGCTGGATGGATACAAGAGTAGGCCTTAAAACATTAAAACAACAATCTTGTTGTGGGTACCAACACACATTCCGATTTTTATTTTATTATTTTTTTCCGAACGGCAACTTTTATTTAGACGGCACAAGCGTTACAAGACGCTGGGGCACGGCACAACACAACACAACTAAAACGAGAAGTTACACTAATTTTATAAGATAAAAACTTAAAAGATTACCTATTTTTAATCCAAAGAAATGTCAACGACTTGATCTTCTACACCGTTTAGGTAACCGTGTAAAGCATACGGAAAAAGTATTTTCGTTTCTTGTCTTCCAAATGTATCAAAAAGCTGTCAAAATGTGTTTGTGCAAAACTTTTTTTATTTTAAAACAAAGATGCGTTGATGTATGAATCAAGAGAATATCTTTAACTAAAAAGACAAAAATCGGAGGATTATGACACCGCATATAATCGTGTTCCAAACCTACATGGTCAAGGGGCACGGGATGAGAAGATGGCTGGAGGTTTTACGACCATCCACACACATACCACATTCAACCGAACTTACCATTATGGATCAGAACCATAGCGCCTCTTTTGTCACAAGCCAGTCCTTCCTTACCTTCCACACAAAGATGCTGACTTTTTTTGGCACCCAATTGTTCCAAGACATAACAAAGAAGCCTGCTGGACTGTACACGCTAAACAAGGGTTTTTTTTCATAGATGCCACCGTATACTTTCTCCACGGGTCATCAAAGCCAAATCCAATCGTCCTTGGTATCCATCATACCAATTTTTATATTTAAAGAAAATTGTTGTGTGCACAACATAATACACGTTTGATAGAAAATCAATTTTAAGTTTAAGTAGAGAACCACAATTATGCATGGGTTGTATCAAACGACCCACTGTAAATTCATAGATCGAGACTTATTCGCCTACTCGGTTATACAACATAAAAGGGAAAAGAAATTTATAAGGGAGCATCAATTCTTTACATAATATATAAATACAATATGGGACATAACTTTGCACCCAACAATTCATGTTTTAAAATTGTTTTAACTTTTTAAAGTAAAAAATATTTATTTAAAAACTATGATATGTTGTTTCGTATATTATTCAACCAAACTACCCAACTATTGGTAGAATATCTTTGAAAGTTGGTTAGAAAAGACAATAATTAGAATTTAGAAGGTATACGTGCCTAATAATAGTAATAGTAATTACTAATTGACAAAAAAGTAAATATTAAAGCACTCATGTTTATTATTATTATTTTTTTAATTAATACTTATTTTGAAGTTTTGTTTCTGGTATGTTTTGATGTTTAGTGGAATATTGTTCGGTTTGATTTGTTTTCCATTCATTTCCAATCTCCATCTTTGGTGAGGTCATTGATTTTTAATTTAGATATTTTCAAACTTTGCATAAGTTTTGAATAGATACAAACAAAACAAACATGAGAAGGGGTCATAAAAAAATTGACACGGGTATGCCCAAAATCTTTTATATTTTTAAGTAGGAACATACACAATAAAATTAATATTTAAGCGACTATCTACCATTTGCATTAGACATAATAACAAGAATAAAATTCACAATTTATAATATCCGAATGGTTGATTTGAGGACTTGGAAGCTATCTACAATTGATTCGTGCGAGTGGAAGATGGTCAAGTCCATATTAATTGTTTAAAGTGGTTTAAATTATCCAAGCTAACTTTTTAAAATATACTCGATTTATACAAATTAATCGTCTCAATTATACAATTATGCTCCATGAGGGCGGTTCAAAAATTTCATGATTGGTGAGGTGGTCAGTATTAAATCGTATATATACTATTAAAGAAAGAAATTCAAGAGTGCGCCTACACGGCTGCACACCATCTCTCCAACGCAGGTCTGCCATCGTATATGTTTAGCATATCCGCACATGACAGGAAACATCTAACTTGATGGATATCTTAAAAAAACAACTCAGATGATATCTTACATCACAATGAGCCAATGACAAAAACAACACCAATATAATCCTCAAAAGCATCGGATTTGCTTTGCTGTTTATATAAACAAGAAACCACACGACACATAAACGCACAAATAAAAAAATTATCGACAAAGTTGAGCCAAAAACTTGCACATATACTGGCTTTCATAAAGGGAATAATGGTCCTATTGTGTAAAGATATAAACTTTATGAAGCAAGTCTATCTGGATTACAACATAAAGTTGCTTATAAAACATATTTTTATTAAACAGTTGATGGATGGTTGGATGAGATAAAGATCTTCCAATGAGAGATACATACCTACTACCATAATTAGGTTCTTATAATAAAACAAACAAAACCACATCAGCATTAAGTGGATGTGTTTGGAACATGATTAGGAACCAGAGTGGCATAACCAACTTGTGCAACTTTTTTTTAGGTAATCTTGAGTGGTCTCTAATCAGATTATTAGTAGCGGGGAACATGCATAGCGTTAAAAAGATGTGACGATTAACCTTTAGGAGTGGTGTAGTGATAAACATCTTATCCCGTTTAGCAAATCTCCCAAGTTTCGATTTTGCTTACACTTCCCCAGGTTTCCTACGGTCCTACCATAACAACTTATGCTATTTAACCTCTCTAAAACACCTGCTCAGCAAAAGTTTCAACTTTAGTAGGGCATCGACGGGTCATGTGAATTTATGGTCATGGTTTTTATGGTTAGAAAAATGGACGTATACGACATTTGAAGATGGATCCTAAACAAAATAATTGAACTTTTTAGCTTCACGGACATATGAAGATGGATCCAATAAACAAATTAACAAAACTCTATAAGTTCTCTGTTGAAACATATGTCTGTTTTCAATTTAATATCAAACTTATGCTATATATGTGCTTCTCTAGTTGTTGGTTAACTTGTTTTTGTTTCTTTTGTGTGGTACGTGTTATACTGAGGATAATGGATTTGGCCATTTGGGTATGCTAGTTGTTTTGAGTGTGGGCTAAAGATTTGCAACTGAGTAGTAATATAATCGGGCTTAAGAATGAGTTGAATTACTAGTAAGTTACTATTGAAGATGGGCTGGTTTATAGAGATGGGCTCAAGGCCCATCGCATCTTCTAATATATATTGAGATGTGTCAAAACTGTCGATTATTCATCATCGTCTTCTCGTCTCATTTATATTATGGGTTAATATTCCCGTTTGACGAACCCACTTTCAATCATATCTTATTTTGAAATATAATTTTATAACCCTAAACATTTGTAATATTTATTTTAATCGGTTCGTGCAATACATGAGTTTCTATCTTCTGATCTATTATCCAATAACAAAATGAATAACAAGGAGGTAACTTATACTAACGAAGTTTCTTCAAATGTCCCACAAAAGGCATTCATTTTTAATTATTTACATTTTATTTAAAATTACTCGGCTTTCATCAAGCGTTTTATGAAGGGGTTTAGATTGGGCTATAGGTCTTTCTCATCTATGGTGGGTCCATGGCCATCTTCGAGAATTCAAACGCCTAAGACGAGTACTAAAAATGAACCTCGTATAAAACAAGAGAACGACGATAATTGTAACACGAACAAACAAAACACATAGTCATTTACTTATTGTAACAATCTCAAATACACAAAATAAAGATAAGTGATAAACAAAACAAAATTAAACGAACGAAGAGGCCCTCAGAATACTTCGAAGCAAAATTTCATGCACTTATCACGAGACACCAGCCGAGCCCTGTATGGAGTCAAATACACTCGGCTACCAAACGAGTCACACACACACCCACCGTTCGGCGATTCAAACTGTACGTCGTCGTTTTACAAACAATGAGATTCAATTTTGACTTACCGGAACCTACCACAAACACCAACACCAACAAAGCCCTAACCCTAACACCAACACCACCGTCACAGTCACAGTCACAGTCACAGTCACAATCACCGTCACCGTCTACTCCGGCAACCGATGACGTGGATTGGCTTCCTCTTCAAAACCACCCCGTTTTCTCCACCTCCAATTCATCTTCAAATAATAATAATAATAATAATAGTATTATTCAGAGGAAGCGGAATCTTATGGCGTGGGACGGAGCCTCTCGCTTATACTACTGGAATCTCAACACGCAGTCTCTCCATCGGCTTTCGCTTCGGTTTGGCGAACCGGACCCGAGCTTTATTCTCGCCACTTCGCCTTCAAAGGTTTGAAGTTATAACTTGTTTTAATTGCAAATGCAGTCAGTATTTGAAATTATATGGTTAAAATGTTAATAATTAGGGTTTTGCTGTAGTTGCCCGTTGAACTATGTCTGAGCCTACGAGTGAGCAATAACCAAACCGAAATTAACCGAAAACTGAATTAACATAAATCGGTTATCAGTTTTTATTGTACCCTTGGTTAGGATTATGTTATAATAGGAAGTATATTTTTTGTAGGAATGATAAGAAATAATCTTGTCCATTAATTTTGACTATGGAGGGTTGAGATTAGTTTTGGGGAAATCAAGTGTGAACACAAGGTCAGTTGCATAAAAGGAATAACACATTTGTTCACTTTCTCTCTCCACATGCAACGCACATGCCAAATTCCCCCATCATTTTAAAACAGTCCATAACTTTTTTTTACGACGTTTTTATTGAAAAACAAATACACCATAATAGCGAGTGTCTTTTTATCTTTTATATGAGTACCATATTGTAATATAAAAATTAAAAAAATTAGTGGGTTTTTTACAAATTGTGTTTTACCGAATTGTGTTTTACAAAATTGTGTTATACAATAGTAATTTTCATTGTGTTTTTTCCATTGTGTTATTTACATTGTGTCATACAATTGTGTTTTTATCATTGTGTTTTTTTTTTCATAGTGTATTTTTCCGTTGTGTTTTTTTCATTGTGTTTTCATTGTGTTTTTTCGGACTTTTTCGGCGAGGTGGTGGCGGTGGGCGGTGGAGTGGTGGTGGTTGTAAGAGATGAGTGAAGATGTAATTGGGATTTATGTAAGTGGGTTTTTGAAATTAATTTAAGTGGGTTTTGAGATTAAAGTAAGTGGGTTTTGATATTAAAGTATTAGACTAAAATACCCCCCTTCCTAGCCTTTTTAGGAAAATCAAACTTCTTATTTGAACCTAACCCCCCCTTGGTTAATAAAAATAAACCCAACCGAGCAACTCATGTTTTCATATATCTTTAGCTTTTATATCCCTGTTTCTTGTATTTATACCTCCATTTCATGTAACTTTAAGCAAAAGTTTTAGCTCAAGTTTGGTTTTGGTTATTAACCGGAGTTCACCGAACCGAAAACCGACAAACTAACGGAATAAATCGATTCATTTAGCTGAAAATCAGTTGGTTAATATATAGATTAACCGATAACTTTGGTTTTGCTAGGCTAATAACCGAACTGAACTGTGCACATCCCTAGACTTTAGCGAACTGTTCGGTAGGAAGTTCGTTTATGCTCTTTTGTTTAATAAACATGTTCGTTTAATAAACGTGAACAAGGAATGTCGTTCGGTTAACTAATTGAATAAACACAAACAGAGGCCAAGTTCGTTCAATTGTGTTCGTGAACATTTGATAACGTGTTGATTTACGTTCGTTAATGTTTGTTTGCTTATGTTTGTTCATTAAAAGTTTGTAATATCATCATATAGATTTAAGCAAAATTATTAACAATTAAATAAGTGTATACATGAGTATTATGTGATTATACTTTATATGTGAATTAACTTATGAGTATGAATGCTAAAAAAAACACCAACACAAACTTGGTAACTGACCGAACCGTTGACATTGACCATTCTCGGTTAACCAAATAAGATAAAGCATTGTTTGTGTTTGTGAACCGTTCACGGACAAGTTCATATATGAACGAATACGAAAATATAAATTTCGGTAGGTTAGGTGTTTGTGAACAGTTGCTTGTCTGATAAATACTTAATGGACGAACGCGAACAAGGCATTGTTCGGTTCAGTTTGGATCATTTACAGCCCTATGAATAACCTGCGAATGTGTTTTGTACACTATAGGTATTGCGACCTGACGTGGAGCTTAATTTCACGGTAGATAGAATTACAATCAACAGACACGGATCAGCATTGCTCTTAGAAGGATCAAATGGATTATGTGTTATGTATCTGTATGGGCGTTCTTCATCAAAAGATAGTTCTGTTATATGCAGGTAATTAAATAAATATAACTTTTGGGTCTTAATTTTTTTCTGTTGTATTACTGCATCTCTTTCGAAAACACTTTCATTTTACTAATTTGCAGGACGATCTATGTTGGCTCGAATCTCTACCTCAACACGAACAATGCAATACGGACTTTGAAAGTTTCATGGCACCCTTATAGTGATACTCATCTTGGAATTCTATCTTCTGATTCAGTTTTCAGGTCTGCAATTGAGTTTTCATTTCTCATTGGTTGTTTTATTTAGTTGTAGTTTATGACTGTATCTCGCATTTTGTAGGCTTTATGATTTGTCCTCAGCTATTGAGCAACCAGAGCAAGAATATTATTTACAGCCAGTTTCACGTGGTCGATCAAGGAATGCCTCATCAATATGCCCTGTTGACTTCTCTTTTGGTGGGGATCATTTGTGGGATCGATTTAGCGTATGTTGACTTTTAATTGTTTTTTACATGCTTTTGCTATATCGATTGCTCAACTACTTGTAATATTTGATTCTGCAGGTTTTTGTTTTGTTTAGTGATGGTGCAGTGTACATCTTATGTCCAGTTGTTCCTTTTGGGAGGTGAAGTTGCAAACTTATATATGTTTCCTTTTAAGCAATATGGTATGATGCTATGATCTCATTTATTTATGTTGTTACAGCGTGTACAAATGGGAATCTGTATTGGAGATATATAATGATGCTCAAACATTTGGACTAAATTCTGGTAGCTCAAAAGCCTCTAGTAATGAAACTCTGGCAATTTCTTGGTTAGAAGCCACATTTCCTGAACTGGCTAAACAAGCAGCAGAAGGCGGGGTTCAACCTGCACTAAAGTCCCATCCTTATGCTCTGTTTGACGCATCAGTTCCATTGCAGGTATCTCTTTTTAACTACTTTTAGTATTATTTAAAACAATCCTTAAAACAGTTTTTATAAAATTATAGGGACCTTTGCATAAAGTGTACCATGGAAATGAAGAAGATTCTGAATTCAAAGTTACCGAGTGTGAGGGCCGAGCTGTCAGTTTTCTTTACAAGGCAGTAAGCAAAGATTCAATCCTTGTTACGGTTTGGAGCGGTGGGCAGTTACAAATAGATGCATTAGCTGATGAAACACAGCCTATTTGGATGGTGGGTAATCATCCACGTATCTCTGTTGATTCTCAAAACCGAATGGTCGGTTTTGCCATGATTTGTGAAACACAATCCAATGAGCTATCGGTTATGTCATTTGAACAATCGTCTGATAAAAACATCTGGTTGGGACATCCACCCCCGTTGTTGAAATTGGCCACTATTGATTTAGCCCTACCTGGGAAAACCGAGACCGGTTCCATAATTTCATTGTTTATTGATCCACTTATACCCGAGAGAATATACTGTGTTCATGATGGAGGTGTAGATTCAATAGTGTTGCATTTTCTTCCTTTCACTAATCAGAAGAACGGGATAGATGATGATATGAGACCGCCAAATGTGCAGTCGGTTCTCAATACGTGCCAGGTGGAATCCTCGTTGTCGTCTCTATATGGTTTTTTGGCGTTGGCGGATTCATTTGGATGTTGTTGGATTGTGGAACTCACGTCTGGTTTTGAATGCATTGTAGTTGGGATGGAAAGTTGGAATCTTTTGCTTCCTGCTCGAGTTGATAAAGAAAAGAAATATGAAAGTTTGGAAGAAAATGTTGGTACCGGAGATGCTACTATTATAAGTAAAGAATTACTCGCAGGCCCGAAAGTGGTTATTGTGCCGCCTACCTCACCGAACCCTGTTGCTGCCGACTCTATTGAAGGGAGGTCAACTCTTCATCAGTACTTCAAGCTTTTTCATGAAAACTATGTTGAGTATGCACATAAGGTAAGTTTAGGGTTTTGACCTTTTACTTACAAATTGGTAATAATATATATGTATGTATATATATATATATATATATATATATATATATATATATATATATATATATATATATATATATATATATATATATATAGGATCAGGATCATGTGAGAACTTTTTGGGAATTGAGAACTATGAGAACCATTTTGGACCACAAAAAAACCAAAAAATAAAAAAATCATAAAACAAAAAAAACACAAAAATAAAAAAAGTAAAAAAAACCAAAGTTCTTATTTATCACCCCGGTTTCTAAAAAAAAAAACCCTTAAAAAAAAACTCGGTTTAGCTAAATTATACATATATGTATAATATGTACACACATGTTTTTTTCCTATACACATGTATATTTTAAGGTAAATGATAATGTACATATGTGTACATTACGTAACTAGAGATTAAATGAAAGTATACATATGTGTATAGGTATAATACGAATTAAAAAGAAAAAAAATCGGTTTTTTTTATTATACATATATGTATAATATGTACACACATGTTTTTTCCTATAAACATATGTATAATTTAAGGTAAATAATAATGTACATATGTGTACATTACGTAACTAGAGATTAAATGAAAGTTTACATATGTGTATAGGTATCATAAGAATTTAAAAAGAAAAAAAAACTTTCGGTCTTTTTTTTTTTTTTGAAACCAGAATGAAATATAAGAATTTTGGTTTTTTTACTTTTTTAAAATTTTTGTTTTTTTTTGTTTTATAATTTTTTAAATATTTTTTTAGAGGTTTTTTTAGTGGTCTAAAATGGTTCTCAAAGTTCTCAATTTGCCAATGGTTCTCTTAGGATCCTTACCCTATATATATATATATATATTTTGGAGTTTGAAAATCTTGATGCTTTATGTGGTTTCTTAGGTTTACTTTGAGCTCAAACACCATGGACCGCAACTAAAGAAAATCATTGACGAACAACATGCTCGGTTACGTGAGGCACAACAAAAGCTAGCAAAAGTCGAAGAGAAACAAGAAAAGTTGGAAAACCGATTAGATCGTGCAATTGAGACTCATGGTATGTTGGAAGAACGGTTGATAAACCTGAGAAACCTACCAGGAATCCACAAGAAGCCATTGTCGAAAGCAGAGCGGGAGTTCAAGATGGAGCTTGGTAAGTTGTCTTCAACTATTATCTTTCATCTTGTTTGACCAAGCCATCCCATTTTGAAGATGGTTTTGTTTGTTTTATGCAGACAGATTTAGAGGATTAGAATTAGACGCGTTGCACACGACCATAGAAGCTATAAACGGTCGAATAAAAAGATACTCTTCTTTTTCTCCGCAAACCAAAAGACCGAATCAAAGAAGGCAGATTGCACTTGCAGGGAGGAGGAAGGGAAATGCTGAAGATGATGAGATCTCCCACCTCAAATCCGCTATCGAAAAGCTTTCTTTGGTCAACAGCGAGAACACCAAAAAAGTCAAACTTGTGGATTCGGCTTTGAGAAACCGCGAAAGCACAAGTTGAGGAAAGGTAACATGTTACAACTTCGTTCGAAATCAAGAATTATGTTATTACTAGCTTTGAAAGATTGTGAAATGCTGAATAACTTTTGTGTTGGCATTTTTGATTTTGAGTTCAAGAAAATAGTAGTATTATTTTCATGTTATAGAATATTTAATGTGCTTATAAATTACTCAAATATCACTTCAATTAGTTTACACAAACAAAAGGTGTTAAATTTTAACACCCTTGTTTTAAAAAAATAGTGAAATTATATACCCTAATTTAAGTGCATGGTTTGGTTTGGGACCCAAAACTAAAATTTTGGTTTTTAGTTTTTTGAAAAGCGTTTGGTTTTGTTTTCCTAATGTTGCCATTGCAGGTTGAAAATTTTGGGCTGATAAAAAATTGTCTAAAAAACAATGAACCTGGGTCTAAATTATATTGTTAAATAATAAATTGATTATACCATTTGACTAAAATAATATCTATTAATTTTCATTAGTTACTTAAAATAAAAAACAAAAATCTATAAATTCGATTCGTTAATAACTAATTGATTAATATACTTATGGGCCAATTTTGATAAGTTATTGGGCTATGATATGTCACTAACAACCCTAATTGATTCATTCACCTATATATACAATCACCGGCTATCATTCATCAAACGCACAATTAGTAAGCCCCACTTTAACCTTCATTATTTACCTGCAACCTTTGTATGGCGAATCGATATAATATTCGGAATATTGTCAAGACTGCCCGTAAAATCATTGGCTCGTTTTCGGTGTGTATGCAAATCATGGTTCAAGTACATCAACGATCCTTACCATTCATGTCAAAGAACCCACACCAATATTCTTTCAACTTTATGTCAAAAAACTCACACCAATAGGGTTTCAACTTTCTCCAGTTAATGTTTGGGGTTACATCAAGATCAGTTTTTTGCATGGTACTACTAGTCTGCGAAAGAAGCCGGTTTTGGAGTTGGATTTTATGGGTCGCTTCTTCGATTGTTTGCTTGTTGGTTCATGTAATGGGCTAATCCTGGTGTGTAATGAGCAAGACCCCCGTGACTCTGAAGGCATTCATCGGGGCGTCTTTCGGTTTGCACTTATCAATCCTCTCAGTAAAGAGCGCTGTCATTTGCCACCCATCCCAACCAAGATGACTGGACTAATTGACTTTCGCAGTCCATACTACTGGGCATCAGGGTTTGGTTTTGACGATTCCACCAACACTTTAAAGACGGTGTTTTTCGCTAACTTAAACCTAGAGGCTTATGTGCCATGCACCATGGTTCATTCTTCGGGATCGAGCTCTTGGCGAGAGGTTGCCCAAAACCCTGCTTATCCGATAAAGGGTGGAGGGGTATTTGCTCATGGACGTTTGTACTGGTTGGCAGAGTCGTTCACATTAGTATGGTTTGATGTGAAGAGGGAGGAATTCGGGTTAATCGACCCTCCCAAACCAAAAGGAGACCGTTGGTTTGACTATAATGAGTTGGATGATTTAAACGGTCAACTTGGATTTTCGTATTACGGCCCCTTTGGCATCAAGACATGGATATTGAAGCAACACGAAGAATGGGTGTTGCACCGTTGCTTTGATATCAGTCCTATTCTGCCACCACCGTATGAGGAATATGATTTGGAAATTTTGGGTTGTTGGAACAACGATGGGGACATATTATTGATGGGCTACATTTATCAAACGGAACGGTTGTTTGTTTACACCCTCAAAAGTGGTGATCTGCGAGAAGTTGATTGCGGGGATGCATCTGGAGGATGGATCCGAATGTACCAAAGCAGCAGCTTGTCTTTGCTCCCCACAAGTGCTTGATCATATGAACTTCTAATATTTCAAAATCTTTGTTCTTGTTTGTTAGTATAATGGATTACCTTTTTTGGCTTTAGTCCATTAGTTTTTAGTATGGATTGGTGGTATGAATTGCCTATTTGTATATTCACAACCAACTTTGACAAGTAACTAGAAATTTTCCCGTCGCGCGTTGCGGCAAGGGCACGTTTTGTTAAAGACGCGTACGTCAGGTTTTGAACCAACAAAAAGGGTGAGTCATTCGACGGATACATAGACCCTGGGTCAGAAGATAAAGATTGTTGAGGGCCCACTTCTATATTATCTAGAAAACATGATGACGTCACCCTGTATAATCCATGTTAGTCTTTTCTATTTTTATATTTCTGTTTCTTTTGAATGTGATCCTCATACACCATCCCCTGCTAAGACAGGACATGTATATACGTCTCGTATAGGCATATACGGGCATGACTGACATGGGACAAAAAACAACATTTTTGCAGCCTATACAACCTTATAGACCTATACGAGCCGTATAGGCATTTAATTGCTCGTATTGCTCCCTGACACCACCCCCTGGCGACAGGACATGTCTTTACGGCTCGTATAGGCATATACGGGCTGATAGGCTACGCATGACTGACATGGAACAAAAAAACAACTTTTTTGCAGCCTATATGACCGTATAGACCTACATGAGCCATATAGTCATTTAATTGCTCGTATTGCTCCATGACACACCATAAAACCTATACGACCGTCTATTGCACCATGTGTTTAGAACATAATGTATTTCGGGGTGCATTTTTATTTTTATATATGTGGATCAGATGTTTATCAGTGTGTTTTGACAAAATGTTTTCTTGTTTACTTAATCATTGATTGATTATTATGTATGGAATATTATAAAGTGTAACATTATATAATCTTAAACGAAGGTTCTCGGTATACAACCACAAAGGAGAGCGGCTAAAATTGCTAAAAAAAATATGTTGCAAGTCAGATAATAAATCTGAATGATGGCTATATAGGATGTTAAAGTCATAAATCACATAAATCTATGGTCGTAAAAAATTTGTGTCCAAAAAATTGTCTATACAGCCATATAGGGCTATACGAGGTGTTATACGACTGACGACATCCGACAAAAACTGGCACGATTCAGGTGCTATACGACCATATAATCCTATACGAGCCTTATAGGAAAAAAATGATGTGTGAGGATCTCTAGTGATGTGGGAAGATCTTAACCCATTTATAAATGTGAAAACACGTTATGATACTTTCAGCCTTTTCAACTCCCAAGCCCTAAAATTTCTAAATTTTTTTTTGTAAACTTGTTTATAGCGTACCACTTGGGGTAACTGTTTCGGTCATTAGGAGTGATGCTTGGTTTATTCTTATAAATTATTTTTTATTATTTCTACTAGCCTATGATACTTTTCTTTTTGTTCACGTTTTTTTATTTGTTAAAAATTATTAAAAAATTATATTATAGACTTATAATACTTTAATATTTTATTTTTTTATATATCAATCCATTATAATAGATTACTTAATTTTAAATGTCATGAAACTAGGCACCAATAAACTGTTATTTATATTATAATAAATTTAATATTCATTTTATTGGAAAAATTGCATTAGTTTCTCAACGTGGTTAGGTGAATTTACAAATGTACCTAATAAAATTTCTCAAAAATCTTAATTAACATTATTAGTTATATTCGGTCATTACCCTTCTTTTGTTTTCTACAATAAAATTTCACATTTCTCTTATAATTGCAAAGATAGTTGTAAGTAGGAACATAAAACCACTAGACCAAAAAAGTTATAAGACAGTTATTGACCTTCTAATAGTTAAATCTGCATATATCAAAACACTATAAGAAGATGTTTGTTAGTCAGGAACTGACAACCTGAGTTCAAATCTTTGGTCATTTTTGTGTAAATCTTTTATTAGATAGAATGATTTGGGTGTCATCGTAAAAATAAATAAATGGTCGGGAACAATAAAGAAACTATATTTGAAAAAAGATGGATGGATATTGGGGGGTCCGTTAGTAGATAAGTTTTCTCAAAAGGATGTTTGTAACAAGATTGATGAGACTAATGATCTCGCTTTTGCCACAAGTTTAGTGGCAAGTCAAATTTGGCATCTTATTGTGTCATGGCTCGGTCTTTCTTTGATGACGGGTTTTAATCATGGTGAAATGATGGATTGATTGGAAACACTAAAAGTTCAAAATGAAAAAAAGAAAGAAAGAAAGAAGAAGAAGAAAAAAGAAAAGGAGGAGGAATGCTTATTTATTATAATTAGATCATTTTTAACTTTTAATCAAAATTTCGTTTTCACTAACAAATGATATTTTTCCTTAGATTTCACAACCAACACACTATTTTGATTCATACATTTCCAGTCTCCATTTATTTGGAAGTGGGATTTAGGACCCCGCGCTTCTCGACGGGGCCGTTAAATCGGAAAAAAAAACATACGTAAAAATGTTAAATCATAAACTCACTGCAAGTCGACGTGAAGTCAATATATATCAAGTTACGACATCGAAAGTAAACAAAAGAAATAAATCCGTCAATGTCAAAATACAACCAATTATCATATATAGAACCAAAAAACCAGGCATGTGACAGCTGCAAACCAACACAAATTCTGTTAATATCAGCGGTACCAACACAAATTCGTAAACATAAATTAGTAAGCCAAAAAATATTTTAAAGGTGAGATGTCAAACGTTGAAACGCGGATTAAAACCACGTGACGATGGAATATTTTAAATCATGAAAAAGTTTCAGTTATTGTAAAGATGAACTATAAAAAATATGAAAATGAAGTTTAAAAAAATCGTTTAACCTACATGTAAAGCCGATACTTGCCCAAGTTAACGAAATAAAAACAATCATTTTTATTTATGAAATTATGTGATGAACAGGGCTAATATATTAGACGGGTTAGACGCGTTAAAGGGAAAGCTTTCATCATAGCTGAATCTAGATACTTCACTCACATAGCGTGATCTCACATGTTACCGCCCATTCGAGCTGTGGTCCATAAAAAGCTTGGGACACCGGTTAATGCAGCCATTATCATGACTGCTACAAACTGCCTGGTCACGAGCCTCAATGTTCTAGCAAATCTTCTTTCCATATCTTGGGACATCGGTTAATGCAGCCATTATCATGACTGTTCATATTCTTGCTAGTGGCAATCGGGCAATTGTGAGACGATACTACTCAACGGGGGTGACAACGGGCCAATATAGAACCATGCTGATTATCTTCTTGGTGTTGACCGTTGTTCGGCTACTGGGATGGGTTTAGTTTGGGCATAGGGAGTAAACTGTTGGTTTGTGTATCTGTTTGTTGTGCATACTAAGAAAAATATATATATTCTGCACAAGCAATTGCGCTGAACCACTTTTGTTTGAAAATACAAAAACATGCACATGAAAATCTGCTAATTTCATGTTAAATCAGCAACTAGTCACCCCTGCAGCAAATCTAACGCAAAAAATACACATGGAACTCTGCTAATTTCATGTTAAATGTCTGAATAACAGCAATGAAAAGTTAAACCAATTACTATTATAAAAGAGATTTTCGACTATCAAACGTAATTTTGAGACATTGTAATGCAAAACTAAAACAAATACTCAAAATGTAGACATTGTAATACAAAATTTAAATAAATACTCAAATATAGACATTGTAATACAAAATTAAAACAAATACTTAAAATATAGCATAATTTGATCAGAAAGTTCCCTACAACTGCCTGATTCAAAAGGGTCCAGATGCACCCTAAACTTCTTTACCTGCATCATATTTAAAAAAAATGAAAGAAAACAAAGTTACGAGTTCTGAACAGTTTTGGAGAATAGAAAAACATATGAAATACATACCTTTCATGAACTAATTTTATCATCTTCTCTTATTTTGCCTCTTCATGATCACATAGTTTGCTTCATCAACAATTGCATTGACCCATTTCGGTCTTCCGGTTGATAGCATTAGATATCCCAACACGAACCCAAGTAAGATTCCACATATGTATCCCATCATCACCACTTTCCATGCAAATCCACTCTCATCTTCATCTCCATCACCTTCAAGTTGTGGTTCGTGCAGACGCTCACTGCAATTTTTGGGCAATGGAAACCCACAGAGTTTTGGATTCCCTCCAAACGAATTCCCTTCAAATGTGTTGAACTGTTTTCCTTGCGGAATGTGGCCCATGAGATGGTTTTGGGACAGATTTAAGAACTCAAGAGATGTCACATCAGCAAGGCTTTGTGGGATCTCTCCTGTGAGTTTATTCCATGACAAGTCTAACGATTCAATTTCTGAAATATTTCCAAGAGCCTGTGGGATTCGGCCCGTTAGGCTGTTATGGGACAGGTTGAGCGCTTTCAAAGAGTTTAGATTACCAATGATGTTTGGAATCTCCCCTTCAAATTTATTGTTTGATAGATCGACAATAGTGTACCCAACGAAAAGTCGCGTGAAAATTTGATCCACTCCTTTAATCGTAATAGTGATAGCGTAATACATGTTACCCGTTTGCATATATTTTGGTTCTGTGTTACTTGTTACCACATTCTTCATCGCCTTGAAATTTTGAAAATATTTTGTAGGGAGTTTGCCTACAAACCCATTATGAGATAAGTCAAGAACTCGCAGACTTGGAAATGGGAAATTAACAAAGGAAGAGGGTACAATGCCACCATGAAAATTGTTTGATCTGAGGACGAGAACCTGTAAATTGGGAAGATCTCCTAACCAACCCGGGAATGTGTCATTTAAGTGGTTGTTTCCCAAATCAATTACACTCAATTGTTTACATTTGTTTAAAGAAGTTGGCACCTTCCCTTCTATTTGATTTCCATTCAAAATAAACCCTTGTAATTGGCCCCAATCCTTGTATACATTTGGAATGGTGCCAGCTATTGAGTTATTTGAAAGATCCAAAAGTACCAACTGATTCTCTCCTATCTCCCCTACCCAATCAGGAATGTGCCCATGTATATCATTTCTTGACAGATCTAAGTAATAAAGAGCTGTCATGGATCGAATGAATGCCGGAAACACCTTTAGACTGCAAGAGGCCAAACTTAAGGACCTAAAATTAGGATTGACATAATGATTAGCATTATTAGTGGTAACAGATATACCACTGAATGACAGAAAGAGTGCTTCAAGGTTTGTGAGGCTTGATAACAATGTATCCAACTCCCATTCACCTGTAAAATTATTATATGAAAGGTATAGGGAAGTGAGGTTGGTGAGGCTTGATAACAATGTATCCAACTCCCATTCACCTGTAAAATTATTATATGAAAGGTCTAGGGAAGTGAGGTTGGTAAGCCGTTGAAATGTTTGCTGGATGGGGCCATTATCAAGCACATCAATCTGCCCGCTTAATCGATTGTTAGAAAGGGATAATTGCATTAAAGAAGAAAGGGTAAACAATGAAGAAGGTAATGTTCCAGAAAGCTTGTTATATGATAAATCTAGATATTCAAGGGATCTAAGGTTACCTATGGATTTGGGAAGGGACCCATTCAAACCACAATCTGAGAGTCTCAAGACAAATAAAGATGTGAGATGGCCAATTGAGATGGGTATCTCTCCTGATAAGCTTGTGGATGACAGATCTAAGCGAGTTAAAGATTTGAGATTGCCAATTGAAGTGGGTATCTCTCCTGATAAGCTTGTGGATGACAGATCCAAGGAAGTTAAAGATTTGAGATTGCCAATTGAGATGGGTATCTCTCCTGATAAGCTTGTGTATGCCAGATCCAATTCGGTTAAAGATGTGAGATTGCCAATTGAAGTGGGTATCTCTCCTGATATGTTTGTCTCTGATAGATCTAAAACCGTGAGAGGGGAGTTAGTGCTTGTGTTAACATTGGGAAGTGGACCAGAGAGATTTTTGTTATCTGACAAGGAAAGTCCTTCGAGATATTCAAGACTTAAGATGTTATCAGGTAACCTTCCTTGTAAGCCGGTGGCGCTAAGCAAAAGTGTTCTTAATGATGAAGAGATATTAAGATAGGTGGGTAAAACAAAACCTATATTAATTTCACCAAGCCAAAGGTCTCTCAAAAAAGTGGAATTTTCAAGGAGAATACTGAAAATATGAGGTTGCATATGCAAATTATCAATCTCATTCCCATTGTTGGAGAGATAAAGTGAAACCAATTTAGAAAGAAATGTGATTTCTGAAGGGATATGCCCTGTGAAACTGTTTCCCCACAAGTAAAGTTCTTCCAAAGACTGAAGACTGAATATGTTGATAGGTAGGTTTCCTTGCAATCCAGTGGGGCCAAGATTTAGCAATTTTAAAGAAGAAGAGATATTCAGATTATTAGGTAAAACTGAAGAGATATGAAGATATGCAAGCGAAAGTTCTTCCATAGCAGTAGAATTTTGAAGCAGATTGATGAAAACATGAGGTTTTAAAATAAGATCAATCCCACTGTTAGAGAGATCAAGGGACACCAATTTATGAAGGTGTGAAATGTCTGCGGGAACTTGACCCGTAAACCCACAATAAGACATATTGAGATGTGTGAGACTATTAGAAAGCTTGCTTATATGAGGTGGAAACTGAGAATCAGTAAAATTATTGTAAGCAAGGTTGAGTCTCTGGAGACGAGGAAGGTGAAAAAGAGTCGTGTTAGGGTGGATAGTACCTTGCACCATGCCACAACTCAGGTCAAGACCGATAACATCACCGGTGGAGCGGTCACAAGTTACCCCATTCCAATCACAACAATCTGCACCAGTTTTCCAGTTAATCATTTTTTGTTTATAACCAGAACCAAGCCAGCCTTCACATATGTGGTGTAACCAAGACCGGTTATAATTGATTGAGGAAAGGTTTTGTTTGAACAGAATCAAAGCATGGGCTTGTTTAACTGAACATCTACGAGTGGTGTTCATAGAAGATGAAGAGGATGAACTGGGAGAGATAAAAATAATAAACGAAAGGAAAAAGAAGAGCAGCATTGAATTACTCATTTTTGTTGTTGGTGTGTTTCTAGTAGCTATACATATTCATACTTTGGTACAATCTATATAAACACATCATGGCTATTTGTTTGTGGTCTCAAACTTCTACTTTCATGTCTTATTATGCAAAATATCAACTTCTAATTGTTTGTGGCCCATAATAAAACTTCTCACCCAAATACTGGCCTAATGCAGATTGTTCAATAACGTGTCTTTTGGTTTACAAGACTTTGATTTGGTCATGTCTTTTAGGGTTTTGGAAGTATACTTACAAATATCTTGTAATGAAATTAAGCAAATTGGTTTCAGGATGACAAATATCATAGACACATTATTGCTTCATAAATCAAACATAAGGCAAACGCGTTACAATTGTCTCAAATAGTGAACATAGACCACAACTTACATTATCATATTCCATATGGAGATATAGAATGTGGAGATAAAAAAATATAATAAACAAAAAAGTGAAATTTCATCTAACGTCTCAAAACACATACTCTGTCCAATGAACTGAAAATATATAGATTGGTGCCAATAAAGTTGGCTAATTTATTGATTTCCTCAAACTAGCATGGTTGTTAGTAACAAGGGATTCATCCCCAAAGAATACAAACGTAAATGATTTCTGTCTCCGATATAAATGCTAATGATTATTCAAAACTAACTAAAAGCTGTACGGAATTGCAGCATCTATATTCAGACCAAGCACAACTATGGTTATTGCCAAATATCTCCATTTGCAAACGCACTCATAAAATAATAACAGCTAATGATATAAACCTGTAATCAAATGAGGGAAAGATCCAATGCAGAGTATTAACAATCAATTCCACTGTTGCATAATCTGCAGCTGCGGTATCTGTCATGTGCATATGTTGTACCTGCAAAAAGAATAATAAGAAATGAAATGAATAATAAGAAAAACTAGTCAAAAGTGTATTCATAATTAAACCTACAATTGGGATAGTCAAAGTAATATCAAAATTCGAACTTAGACCAATATTGGAGAAATCTATCAAAGAGAGATAACATCACCTGTTGGTTGAGACGATGGTTTTGAAATCCAAGATCGATGGAATTAGGGTTATGATTAATTGGGAATGTTTCAGCGCATCTGGTTACTTATTATATATATATATGACACATATATATATTTTTAACCCATGGATACCTACTAAAATGGCTGAGAATAGAGATTAGGATTTTAGACCGGAATGTTATAAACAAAAACAAATAATTGTGGATGTTTAAAACTTTTTTATTTTTAAGAGTCTGTGAGCGTTTACCCTAGGTTTAAAATATTAGTTTTGTCAGTCTTAAGAGTCTGTTAAGTTCTTTTTGGTTATCATTAGCTGTTAATAACGACAGACTCACATTTTGCAATCTCTGAAAAGTTTTTGAGGAAAAAAATCCTAACTTTTCTTTCCATTCTCTTTCTTTTCTTTTAATGAAAAACTCAATAATGAAAAAAGAAAAATTTTCTTATCTTTTCTTTTCCAAACCCTCAAATAAAAAACTCAAGAATGCAGTGTAAATTTAGAGAGCCCCGATGCCGCATTCTGGCCAGACTATGCTGTCATAGGTTCATAGTCGGGCCCACGCTGGCTTCAGAATATGGCTTGGGCGTTCCCTCGGGAAACCATACCATTGACTACCACTTGAGAGTTGTGCCACCACAAGAGCAGAACTCTTTGGTGTAACACACGGTAGGGAGAAAACCCGGGTGAGCTTAGGTTTTGAACTGACAACCTTTGCATAAGGCCTAGCCCAAATACTTCATTGTCAATATCCACCAAAAGTGACACAAGTGGGATTCGAACTTGAATCTCTACTGAATAACCCAAGCCTCCTACCATCAAGCTACACATAATGATTTAACTAAAATAACAATTATTTAATACTTTCTTTTTATTATATAAAATGTGAGTGAGAAGGTGTGATTGGTTAAAACATATGGCCCCACACAACAAGCCCTTAGCCCGCCAAGCTAGTGACGCCACGAGGGCTCTTATATTTTGTGCCCCTATGGAATTAGGACACCTCCAATAGTGCCTACATGACACCATCTCAAAATTCCAAAAACCAAAGTAACAAACTATTGACACCATTGGAGTGGTATCATCCGTCAAAAGTGGTTTGTGGGCAAGAACTCTTACAAATGGTTTAAAGTGGGCCCAAGTAATTCCAATAAAGGGGAAAAAAGGTGATCAGATGATAATTTGAAACATAAACTAGATAATAATTATTGGAAAAGAAATGAAAGTTTTTATATGTTGCTTTGAAATCTGATGTGTGATGTTGAGTTAACGGTTTAAAACAACGATACGTGTGTTAAATTGGAGATGCTCTTAGGATGTGGGATAAAGAGTGGATGAGGAGGCAGCCTGACATGTACACCACCCTACAACACTTGGTTTTAAAATGTTTAATTTTAAAAATTTAAATATCAGAAAGTTAAATGTATTTACAGAGAAATAAAAAAATCAATAACTCTTAAAAAACTTAAAAACATTAATTCCATAGCTCTGATTCTCATAAGCGTAGCTAACCAAATTTGTTGTTGTCTTAAGAAAAGAGGGTTTCATTTTGAATTTTGCATGTCACAAAGCAAGACGGAATGGGCACAGAAATACGCGCCGGTGATAGCCAATATGATCCAGTATCAGCGGGAAGCACTAGGCCGTGTGGCGCGATACCAATGTAAAAGACACCCAAGCAGATTTTAAGCTCAAACTGAGACATTTTCTATTTTAACAGTCAATATAGTTTTTTATATTTCAACCGTCAAATGCAGTCGGGCAATTTCTTTAAAAAAATATTTTTTTTTACCAAGATTACTTAATCCCGTCTCCTTTAACAAAACAGAAATAAATGTTGCATTTTCTTTCATGCAATAAATTGTTTTCTTATTGATTTTGACTACATTAACTAGTCTTAATTGGATAGATTCATTCATAAAATTAAATACGGATAACTTCGTCATCAATACGGATAAATTTGTCACTTTTGTGGTGTCACGTCATAATTCATAAAGTGCGTTATTACGTGTAACTAAACAAAAATAATCCACATATAGCACACATTATCATATCAAATAAACATCTTAAATCTTATCATAAATATATATAAACGGAACCTTTAGAAGCTCTCTGGTTACTCTCTACATTCCCTCAAGTCATCAGATTGCTTTATTTGTAAATGGGGACTTCTCATGCATTTGACCCAAATTCACGAGTACGAGTTTCACCAAACCCATATAGCCCTTAAACGGGTTATAATATCTCATTAAATTAAAAATTAATCTCATCAAATATTTGATATAAAATCCTATAAAATAGGGATATACTAAAAAATAATATCTGATTTTTTTGTTAAAAGATATTATTTATAATTAAGAAACAATTTTATAGTAAAAAAAATAAGCGGGTCATGGGTATCACCAAACCCAGATAGTTTTTTAACCGGCTTATAACATTTCATTTATTCAAGTCAAATGAAAAACAAAAATTTTGGCGGGTCAACCCAACCCACTCTGACCCTTTAAGATCATCAAGATAAATTCATTTGTTTATTGCTGAAGAGAAGAAAACTAATTAAAGTATTCATGAAAAAAAACTAAAACATCTAATTATGAATAAATTATTGCTGAAAGGTAAAAAGAAAGAAAAAAAATCACTTTCTTTGATTAATAAATTTCTTAAAGTTTTGAGTAAAAGAACAAAGTTTTGAGTAAAAGAACAAGAACTATGCATTTTCAAATATGTCACATAACTTAGGTACAATAAACCTACAATTGGGATAGTCAAAGTAATATCAAAATTCGAACTTAGACCAATATTGGAGAAATCTATCAAAGAGAGATAACATCACCTGTTGGTTGAGACGATGGTTTTGAAATCCAAGATCTGAGGAGATCGATGGAATTAGGGTTATGATTAATTGGGAATGTTTTGGTTTTTCAGCACATCTGGTTGCTTATTATATATATATGACATATATTTTTAACCCATGGATACCTAAAATGCCTGAGAACAGAGATTAGGATTTTAGACCGGAATGTTATAAACAAAAACAAATAATTGTGGATGTTTAAAACTTTTTTATTTTTAACAATAAATTTCTTTTCAACGAAAATCCTCTTTATCCATCTTATATTTTTCAATGATTTGAACCCACCATCTTCATTTTAAAAAGATAGACCTCATACCACTAGATCATTGATGAAACCTTTTTGTTATTTCGTGAATCTTTTATTCACTATTGCATTCTATTTCAAATTAATTGAAAAATAAAAAATAAAAACTATCATTAAAGTTGAGTGATCTTAAAAGAGCAAAATGTTTTTGAATGATATTATGAAACGGAATAATAGTTACTCTTTGGTGAAGTTTTTCCATATGTAAAATGATGTTCAGTCTAGTGGCACGCAAAATGAACGTGTTTGAAGATGGTTTAAGATCGAGTCAGACAAAGGCAAAACATGTTCGACCCAAACTAGATATGTTTAGAAACGATTTATAATGGAAATAAAAACTAGACATGTCAATTTCGAACCGATTTCATACATAAACTGGTTTCAAAAATGGATTCCAAACATATATATACCAAACTGATTAGGTCAATTAGACTGTATCCAAACTATTGCCCGTTTCGGTTTGGTTGTGCACTAGTTCAATAATTAGGAAACCGATGTTGGGCCAAGCGGCCAGCATTTTATGCTAAAAAAACAAAGGGAGAAGACCCCATTTTCAAATACGAGTATTGTAGTTCTACCCATGTTCTGATGCATAAAAAATCACCAGAGTAGCCGATCCTACCCGCTGGGTATTAATACCAAAACTTGTACCCGGATCCAGACCCTATTTCCAACACCTGAGTTTTTCAACTTCCCGGTCTATAGATTGCACCATGTTTTGTTCACCGGTGCCGAAAGAATGCTTATTGGCAACAAATATGCGGTGGCGGTAGGGTGTGGGTGGGCAGAACTTTAATTAGTTGGGTATGGGTACCATTTAAGTTGAGTGGTCGGGCTAATAATTTAGCTCCACGTAAACACAAGCGGGTCAACTTATTAATCAATCCCTATCAAATGAATTCTCACTTCGCTCTAAAAAGTAACAACAGAACGTGGCATTATTCCATATTAACTATGTTTGTATCATCAGTCTGGCTAAAATTAATTAAATGTTATAAAATCTCTTAAACTATTATTAGTTGTTTAAATTACATAAAATAAGTTATAAATGTTTAAAGTTTTTAAATTAAGTAAACAAACAAAGCATATTTATAATTAAATAAATTTACAATTGTTATTATTTAGTGAATCTGTTGTTCACTATTACCCTCCATTTCAAGTTAATTTAAAAAATTAAGCGATGATTCGTATATGTTTAGTTTTAGATCACATGATTTGAGAAGAAAAAAGTTAGAACACTTACAATAAAATTTCACAATATTAACACAACCTAACCGAAGTTGAGCTAGTTTAGAAGAAAAAAAAATACTTTAAATGATGTTAATTAATGAAACAATTGGAAAACATTGTTACTATTTGGTAGGGCTGAGCACGGTTCGGTTCGGTTATTAGGTGAAACCCAAACCAAAGTAATCGGAATATGTAAACCGTTCTGTTTTCGGTTTTCCGGCTTTTCGGTTTTCGAATTTTCGGTTTTGGTTACTTTTGGTTTTTCTTCAATTATGTGTTGACATTGCAAAAAAAATTACAAAAATGAAAATGCATATTTTAAACTTGTATAAGAACATGTTAGAGTGCCACAGTCCACATATATATTGAATTCAAAACACAAAAATAGGCACATGTTACGTGGAACTATTCGAATACAAAGTTGCTAAATAGAGTTTAAAAATTTAAAAAGCATTAAAAGTTTAATCCCGATCTTCATTCATCATCTTATTTATTTATCTTAAAAGTTTGGTCAATTCCTCATCATCTTGATAATATTTATCATCGTCAATCGGTTCGGTTTGTTTTTTTAGGTTGTTTAAAAATGGATAACCAAATCGAAACTGAAATTTCGGTTTTTCAAAAAAAATAAAAAATGAACCATCGGTTAATGCTTTGGTTCTGTTTTTTGGTGCGATTTTTTCGGTTAATTCTGTTTCGATTCGGTTAATTCGGTTTTCTGGTCACCCCTACTATTTGGTTAATTTTTTCCATACATAAAGTTATGTTCAATCCTTATGGCCAAAAAATGGGTTTTTGCCAAACCAAACCTGTTTAAAGACTATAATTCAGTCAAACAAATGTTGGACCCAAACCGGATCTACTTTAAAAGGAAAACCATAACGGGTAGGGTCGGATTGGATTGCATTCAAATTGTTTTCACCCAGACAGTTTCCAGATTCTTTTCGGTTTGATTGTACACTAGTTCAATTTCTATCACTAGGAAAATTATAGGCCATCACATTATAGAATTAGAAGTAGAAGTATCCAGACCCGTCACATTATAGAAATATAATCTCTGCTGATATCTTGTTAGAATGTTTTTTAATCTGTAAACTAGTTTTATACTATCTCCAATCCGGATATCTCAAAATAATAAAATTAAATTTAACCAAAATATTCAACAAAAAAGCTCATTAAGCGACTGGTATTACTAGACATAAAATAAGCCCTTTCAACTAAAACATATTCCTTCACTTCTATTCACATCCCAAGCTCAACCTCTTTATATTTCAGTATTATTATTATCCAAATGGAATGAGCACTTGTAGACTTTAGTCATAGCCCAAACCTTTCATTTTTTTCTTTTTTTACTACGGACTACTCACACTTTACTTTTTACTTCTAAACTACACCAGGAGAGTTATCTACTCCAATGATATAATTCGATTCATGGTTTTCTCCTCAAAAGGCAAAAGTCTATATCAACCAACCAAACTGAAACAGTTGCTTAACACAAATATGATTATATGAGCATGATAATATATGCCGTTGTAGCATCATAAAGAAAATCATGAGTTAAAACTTAATTCCCGGTTACAAGTTAAAATATTACATCCACATCACATAATAACAAATCAAAAGTTTGCTATATTAAAAAATAAGTAATAAAGTTTATTATAAATAAGGCATTTATATAAGTTTAATCATAATTTTATGCCATTACCATTTTCAGGTTATAGAATTATATGTTTTTTTAACGGTCAGTTGGATCTCTTTATCTTTCATTATCATTATCCAAATAGAATGAGTATTTAATGGCTATAGATATTCATACTTTGCTACAATCTATATATACACATCATGGCTATTCGTTTGTGGTCTATATCTATTTCAAAATGTAAGACAAGACTTTTGAGTCAATAGGCCTTGAACTCTTGCAAAATATCCACCTTTTAATTGTTTGTGGTCCATAACAATAAGTCTCACTCATATAGTAGCATAGTGAAGACTTTTCATTAACGTATTTTTTGGTTTACAAGACTTTTGACTTGTTATGTGTCGTGGCCCTTAGGGGTTTAGAAAGTATGCATACACATACCTTTCAAAATAATTAAGCTAATTGATTTGAGGAAGATGAACATCATAAACACGCTACTGCTACTAAAGCTAAGGTGCATATACTGATCGTTGACCACAACTAAATAAACGTGTATATAGAGAACTATGAAACACAAAGTAAGAAATAGAAAAGGGGGTGAATGAATCGAAACAGTAGGTTCCTTATTGGTAAGTACTTATCCTTTTGTACCTATTTTTATGTAATGGTAAACAAGATTCTTACGCAAAACTTCAAAACTTAGAATATAGATTTTAATAAACAAGTGACAAGCCGGCTAAGCCTTAGCCGCCGCTTTATGGGCACAGAATTTTGTGAAAAGTAAACGGAACCCACTTTCAGCTTATAAAAATTCCACACGTGTCAAGGACGTCGAAACTTAGCCTACATCTATAGTTATTTAGCCGACATCCTTGAATCTTAGCTTCAGTAGCAGTAGCGTGTTTATGATGTTCAAATATAGACATTGTAATACAAAATTTAAACAAATACTCAAATATAGACATTGTAATACAAAATTAAAACAAATACTTAAAATATAGCATAATTTGATCAGAAAGTTCCCTACAACTGCCTGATTCAAAAGGGTCCAGATGCACCCTAAATTACTTTACCTGCATCATATTTAAAAAAAAATGAAAGAAAACAAAGTTACGAGTTCTGAACAGTTTTGGAGAATAGAAAAACATATGAAATACGTACCATTCATGAACTAATTTTATCATCTTCTCTTATTTTGCCTCTTCATGATCACATAGTTTGCTTCATCAACAATTGCATTGACCCATTTCGGTCTTCCGGTTGATAGCATTAGATATCCCAACACGAACCCAAGTAAGATTCCACATATGTATCCCATCATCACCACTTTCCATGCAAATCCACTCTCATCTTCATCTCCATCACCTTCAAGTTGTGGTTCGTGCAGACGCTCACTGCAATTTGTGGGCAATGGAAACCCACAGAGTTTTGGATTCCCTCCAAACGAATTCCCTTCAAATGTGTAGAACAGTTTTCCTTACGGAATGTGGCCCATGAGATGGTTTTGGGACAGATTTAGAACTCAAGAGAGGTCACATCAGCAAGGTTTTGTGGGATCTCTCATGTGAGTTGATTCCATGACAAGTCTAATGATTCAATTTCTGAAATATTTCCAAGAGCCTGTGGGATTCAGCCCGTTAGGCTGTTATGGGACAGGTTGAGCGCTTTCAAAGAGTTTAGATTAACAATGATGTTTGGAATCTCCCCTTCAAATTTATTGTTTGATAGATCAATAATCGTGTACTCAACCAAAAGTTGTGGGAAATTTTAATCCACTCCTTTCACTGCACAAGTGATAGAGTAATACTTGCCAGCTATGTATAAATATTCTGGTTCTTTGTTCTTTATTACCACATTCTTCATGGCATTGAAATTTTGAAAGTATTGTGTAGGGAGTTTGCCTACAAACCCATTATGAGATAAGTCAAGAACTCGCAGACTTGGAAATGGGAAATTAACAAAGGAAGAGGGTACAATGCCACCATGAAAATTGTTTGATCTGAGGACGAGAACCTCTAAATTGGGAAGATCTCCTAACCAACCCGGGAATGTGTCATTTAAGTGGTTGTTTCCCAAATCAATTACACTCAATTGTTTACATTTGTTTAAAGAAGTTGGCACATTTCCTTCTAACTCATTTCCATTCAAAATAAACCCTTGTAATTGGCCCCAATCCTTGTATACATTTGGAATGGTGCCCGTTATTGAGAGTTATTTGAAAGATCAAAAAGTTCCAACCCATTTCCTCCTATCTCCCCTACCCAATTAGGAATGTGCCCATGTATATCATTTCTTGACAGATCTAAGTAATAAAGAGCTGTCATGGATCGAATGAATGCCGGAAACACCTTTAGACTGCAAGAGGCCAAACTTAAGGACCTAAAATTAGGATTGACATAATGATTAGCATTATTGGTGGTAACAGATATACCACTAAATGACAGAACAAATTCTTGAAGGTTTGTGAGGCTTGATAACAATGTATCCAACTCCCATTCACCTCTAAAATTATTATATGAAAGGTCTAGGGAAGTGAGGTTGGTAAGCCGTTGAAATGTTTGCTGGATGGGGCCATTATCAAGCACATCAATCTGCCCGCTTAATCGATTGTTAGAAAGGGATAATTGCATTAAAGATTGAAGAGAAAACAACTTCGGTGGCATATTTCCTTGGAATATGTTATGATCAAGCACGATATATTCTAAAGAAGAAAGGGTAAACAATGAAGAAGGTAATGTTCCAGAAAGCTTGTTATATGATAAATATAGATATTCAAGGGATCTAAGGTTACCTATGGATTTGGGTATCTCTCCCGACAAGCTTGTGTATGACAGAACTAAAACCGTGAGAGGGGAGTTAGTGCTTGTGTTAACATTGGGAAGTGGACCAGAGAGATTTTTGTTATTTGACAAGTAAAGGCGTTCCAGTAGATATTCAAGACTTAAGATGTTATCAGGTAACCTTCCTTGTAAGCCGGTGTATCTAAGCCAAAGTGATCTTAGAGAAGAAGAGATATTAAGATAGGTGGGTAAAACAAAACCTATATTAACTTCACGAAGCAAGAGATCTCTCAAAAAAGTGGAATTTTTAAGGAGAATACTGAAAATATGAGGTTGCATATGCAAATTATCAATCTCATTCCAATTGTTGGAGAGATAAAGTGAAACCAATTTAGGAAGAAATGTGATCTGTGATGGGATATGCCCTGTGAAACTGTTTCCCCACAAGTAAAGTTCTTCCAAAGACTGAGTATGTTGTTAGGTAGGTTTCCTTGCAATCCAGTGGGGCCAAGATTTAGCAATTTTAAAGAAGAAGAGATATTCAAATTATTAGGTAAAACTGAAGAGATATTAAGATATGCTAGCGAAAGTTCTTCCATAGCAGTAGAATTTTGAAGCAGATTGATGAAAACATGAGGTTTTAAAATAAGATCAACCCCATTAAAAATCCTAATGTTAGAGAGATCAAGGGACACCAATTTATGAAGGTGTGAAATGTCTGTGGGAACTTGACCCGTAAACCCACAAGAAGACATGTTGAGATGTGTGAGACTATTAGAAAGCTTGCTTATGTGAGGTGGAACCTGAGAATCAGTAAAATTATTGTAAGCAAGGTTGAGTCTCTGGAGATGAGGGAGGTGAAAAAGAGTTGTGTTAGGGTGGATAGTACCTTGCACCATGCCACAGCTCAGGTCAAGACCGATAACATCGCCGGTGGAGCGGTCACAAGTGACCCCATTCCAATCACAACAGTCCGTACTAGGTTTCCAGTTAATCATTTTTGGTTTACAATCAGAACCAAGCCAGCCTTCACTTATGTAGTTAAACCAAGACATGTAATCATAAAAATGTATGATTACAAGTGTTGTTTAAAAATTAGATGTCATACCAAAAATGCCACTTTTGTGGGAAGGCAGTGTGCGAACTAGCAAGTTGGCAGCATGTGGGTCACAATGCACAAATCCATGTTTAAACATCATCTCAGCAAATGTTCTACTCACATGTATTGTCAAAAATCAGTAACATACGAAGCAAAAAAAGAAATAATGACAATTTACTATCTAGAAAGAAAGAACTTACTAGCCTTGCAATGTCATGAGGGTTGAGTCCAAGTTTTTGAATGCTCTTCAAATCATTGACTTGTGGGCCTTCCACAAACTCCATGGTCAGCAGGTGCATAAACATACTCTGCAATATGAGGAGATAACCTTCGAAAATTATCCATACATTTTATGCTGTTGTTGGCCTCATTTAAGAAATCTAGTTCCTGATAACCATCATCGTAATTTTATTAACAATATATTTTTAAATGCATAATACTACCTTACATTTGTTCATCCAGTTTTTGGTGTTTATAATGCAGCAGGATATCATAACAATTTGGGAAGCAGGTCAAAGTCAAAGATTAGCCTCTAACCTATATTCAGACCAAGCACAACTATGGTTATTGCCAAATATCTCCATTTACAAACACATGCATAAAATAATAACAGCTAATGATATAAACCTGTAATCAAATGAGGGAAAGATCCAATGCAGAGTATTAACAATCAATTCCACCGTTGCATAATCTGCAGCTGCGGTATCTGTCATGTGCATATGTTGTACCTGCAAAAAGAATAATTATCAATATAAAGAATCAAAATAAGATGGAATATTAATGGTAACAATTAAAGTTCAACCGAACCGGATTGAAGACTATTTACAATCGAATTAAAACATGTTGGACTCAAACCAGGTCTAGTTTAGAAACCGATTTATAAAGGAAAACCATACCGGATAGAGCCAGATCTGATGATATACCAAACCAATTTTGTACTAACGGATTGGATTGTGTTCAAACCGTTTTTACCCAGATGGTTACATGATTCGTTTCGGTTTTGATTGAGCAATAGTTCAATTTTAACCATTAGGAAAATGATATTGGGCCAAGCTACCAATATCTCAGGCTCAAAAACAAGAGGAGAAGAGCCCGTTTCAAATATGAAAATTATAGGCCCAACACATGTAACTAAAAGTCTAAAACTAGGTGGAAGCCCATCACCTTATAGAAATAGAACTAGATACCCATCACATTATAGAAACATAAGCACTGTCGATATCTTATGTTGAAATGTTTTTTTTTCCTGTAAACTAGTTTTATCTTGCTCCAATCTTGATTTCTCAAAATAATAAAATTAAAAATTTAACCAAAATATTCACCCAAAAAACTCATTGACTGACAGATATTAATAAACATAAAATCAATCTCTTTATCCTTCAGTATCATTATCCAAATGGAACGAGCACCTCTAGGCATAGCCCAGACTTATCCCTTTTATCTTTTTAATGACGACTCACACTTTACTTTCTATTTCTAAACTACACCAAGAGGGTAATCTACTCCAATGATATGATTTGAATTATAGTTTTCTCTTCAAAAGGTAAAAGTCTATACCACCCAATCAAAGCTGGAATAGTTGCTTAACACAAATATGATGACATGAACATGATAACATATGCCGTTGTAGCATCATAAAGAAACTCATAAGTTAAAACGTATTCCCGATTACGAGTTATAAGATTACATCCACACCACGTAATAACAAATCAAAAGTTTGTTATATTAAAAAGCTAGGTTAGGTACCCGTGTACAACACGGGTTTAACAAAGTTAAATTTATAAGTTCAATATATTCGAAATATCAAAGTTAAATAATATATTTTTTTTAATAACTGACATAATGTCACTAAAAAATATATTAATAGACGTGGTATAAGCCATATGACAAAGCACTAAGTTTACTTGTATAATTCATTACATACACAATTGCTTCCTATACAAAAGGAACCTTCTAATTTCATTGACAGCAGCAACATGACATCCGTTTTAGCATAGAGGCCACCAATTTCAGTTAGAGAAAAAATAATGGGTAAAATAGGTAAAAGTATTACACTTGTGACTTGTTTACCTTGTTATCCGGTGTTTATATGATGAAACATTCATCATGGTGGTTGTTCCATAAATAAATACAGAATTGCGCATTGAAGAAGCTATATTACATGGTAAATTATGTGATTTATTATTAAGCAGAAAAGTACATTAAGAAGAACGACCTTGTACTCCTTTGACTCATATAAAGTCAAATGAAAAACAAAAATTTTGGCGGGTCAACCCAACCCACTCTGACCCTTTAAGATTATCAAGATAAATTCACTTGTTTATTGCTGAAGAGAAGAAAACTAATTAAAGTATTCGTGAAATAAAAATTAAAACATCTAATTATGAATAAATTATTGCGGAAAGGTAAAAAGAAAGAAAAAAATCACTTTCTTTGATTAATAAATTTCTTAAAGTTTTGAGTAAAAGAACATGAACTACGCATTTTCAAATATGTCACGTAACTTAGGTACAATAAGCATTAAGTAAGCTTATTCTTAAGGAGTAAGCTCATATCACCAACTTTTTACGTAAACCTTGTTATGACACCAGAGGAATCACTTGAGCAAACAGATTTAGAAGCGGAAGCTTCTGCGTGGTCTAAAGAAAAAAATAATCCAAGTGAAAAGATAGCATATCATCCTATAAAATATATAAGTTAGTTTATGAGAAGTAACAATTACCATAAAGGGTTGAAGAATGTTCATTAGAACCAGTATCTGAAGCTAACTCATTACTTGGTACAATACTTAAAGAAAGATATGCTAATCCACTCTGAAAAAATTTATATCAAATAGTTAGTTTTTGTTTAACAACATAAAAGATAAAAAATCAAACTATTGATTTGTTAATAGAGGTGTCATGCTCAACAACATTAGAGCACTATTTGAAGACAAAATGTTCTAGAAATAAGATATATTCATGAAATTAGCTAAACAAAAACTCATCTAAACATTTAATGAATTAATTGACATTTTGAAAACAGAATAATTATTTTGAGTTTGAATCAATCAATTTATTATAAAAGGATTACATGTAATATAAAAATAATCTCATTAATTAGATTAAAATGTCAAAAAAATATGCGGTTAACATAAATGGTTGAAATTTAAAATTGAAATAGATAGTATACATTCACAAAGTATTGAAGTCAATCATGATAGTTTCAGCCACTTTTAGTGTGTTTTTTCTTTTTAATAAAAATTTGTGAAGACAAGGGAATTAGTAAACCGCATTAACGGCAGAAAAGATTCATGATTGGGGTTGGTTTTGTGGTAAACACTAAGGGGACTAATTCAGTTTTTGGTACTTTTAAGGTATACAAATGAAGTGATTGAATTATTTTTATCAATTTGTATAGATGGTAAGAAAATCTGTATCAGTTTTGTATTTGGAAATTGGTTTACTTGACAATAAAAGTCATATATTAACTTTTAACTAAATATAAAATTTCAATGAAGTTTTTGGCATTTTAATACGATTGTTCTTATAAAACATCAACTTTCAAAAGTCAAAAGAATACTATTTTTTGCTGATATGTGTGTTCTTGTCACACCAGAGCAAAATTTATATAATAATGAGCTATGGTTCAATGTAGAACTCTATTTTAATTAAGTGAAACATTTTTAAACTTATGATATTTGTTTGACTAATCTTTAACTGCCAACAACTTGTAGTTTGTGAAGAGTTGTAAATCATGTTTTTTGGGTGTTTGGATATGGCTTATCATGAAGTTGAGCATCAATATTTAACGTCAAGAAACAAAAGTATATAAAACATTACTTCAAAATACACGATTACTAAAAAAATTCGGTAACTTACCTGAATGGTGTGAGGAAACAACTTGTTTTGATTACCGATTGCTTCATCAAGTTGATTGGGCATAATCAACTTCAAGAAAAAAAATTTTAAATGAACAATAACTATTAGCCAGAAGTTGAATATATAGCACTAACCCAAAAATTACAATATATATGTTATTGAAAAAATACATGAACAAAACACTACCTACTTATTTAAACTTACATTGGATAATGATGATCTTTTACTCCTACCACAAAACAATTAACAGACAGAGACCACTTAGGCTTTGATTTCGTTTGAAAAGTCACAGAATTTGGCGAGGAGTTTGGAAAGATTTGGTCGCCGGTTAATTGAGTTTGATTTAGATTATGATGAATCTATTCGATGTTGGATTATGATGAATCTATTCGATGTTGGAGTTTGGGAATGAGTTTTGAGAGGTTTGGTCGCCAGTGATTCTGATTATTTTGGAGTTTGGGGGAGTTGGCGCCGATGATTCTAAAACAATACCAAAGGGGCAAAATTGATGAATCTAATTGTTTGATTATAAAATCATATCCAGAGTAAGGGATCAGACCGTCATTGGGAGGGGAGTTTGTTGTAGTCGGGATTTGAAGAGGAAGAATAGGCTAATCTAAGGACACGTGGCACAAATAATCCTTTATTTATTAAATAGTATAGATAAGTTTTAAATATTGTTATAAACAAGACATTTATATAAGTTTTATCATAATTTTATGCCATTACCATTTTTAGATTATATAATTTTATTATTATTATTATTATTATCGAATAGTCAGTTGGATCCCATGATGGGTTACTGGCCCATCTAATCATCTTCATTCCACACCTAGGAGGAAACCGACCATAGGTGCCAAAATTCCCTAGTCCAGCCTGAAACCTCCTTTTATTTTATAACGAGTGAGACTTGAACCAAATACCTCTCCTATCTTTCTAATTATAGGTGAAAGAAAAATAGTGTTTTACAAATTATAAAACTATATAAAAAGTCATATATTAAAATTTAAAACGCACAATATGATCTGTGTAAGCAAATACGCAATGTCCCATATATTAAAAGAAATTATCCTAAGGCTTTTGAACCACCAAAAAGGGTGAGTCATTTGGACGAATCCGGGTATGATATACGTAGACCCATGGGTCAATAGATAAAGATTGTTGTGGGCCCACTTTATTATCTAGAAAACATGTCGACGTCATCCTTTATGTGTGTAATCTGTGTTTCTCTTTTTCTGTTTTCTATTTCAATATATTTTCATTTTATCAATCATTTCATCTCATGATAAAGGCCCAGGATATATGTTCATATTAATTAATTAAACAGGAATTAATTTTCATGATTTGTTAAGAGGATGACTTTTTACTTATTGTTTTGTTTGTTTAATGTAAATTAATTAACAAATGTACAAGAAACAGTAGATTAGAAATTATAGACTTTCAAAATATTTTAAATTTGTATTATGAAAGTGGACCTAAAGCGTGCAATGAAAACAGTTACGGTTTCAATAAAGAAAAAGAATTACTTGTGTTTAAAATTAGACGGTTACTCTACTAAAATATAGTACCCGTTCAATATAAAGATTTTTTTTCTTAAGTAGAGAATGTCGAAAACCGCATATATACATCGGATAGTTGTCAATGTTTATGTGGTACCTTCAAGCACCTCTCCAACAGCTTAATTATCTAATGTTCATGTGATCTTGCTCTAGTTTATGTTGATGTTGACTATATGAATGGATTGTCATTATCATTGTCATTTTACCATTAGATGCTATATGTTTTTCGGCACTAAATCTCCCTATTCATGGTTATAAATAATTAACTCATATTTTTAAAGGCCTTCATTATTCCTTTGTCATCACTCATCATACCTTTTGATTTGACAACAGTAGAACTACATATTTAACTCATAATACAATGTTTTATCTACATATAAATTATCTTGAATTAAGTCTACATTATATTTGTGGAATGGTTTTAGCATAACCTATATGACTTCAGTGTATTTCTACAGTTGATCAGCTTGTTGACCTCGTGACCAAGTGATTGGCTTCCACACAGATTAATCATATTTGTTTCAAACTTCACGTGATCACGTCATTGTGAGCGTTTACCCTAGGGTTAAAATATTAGTTTTGTCAGTCTTAAGAGTCTGTTAAGTTCTTTTTGGTTATCATTAGCTGTTAATAACGACAGACTCACATTTTGCAATCTCTATAGCTACTTATTAGTGTGAATACAATATAAAGCTCAAATACTTTTATTTTTTCTAAGTTGATAAATTCAAAACAAGATTTATCTTTTTAGTGTCATTTTCTTACCTTATTTCAAGCTTTGTGTTTCATGTTCACATGTCTATGAAAGAATAAAGCCGTGTAAAGTATGGTTATATAATATCATCAAGAAACAATGGTTTTAATCTTCGACATTTGGGAGCATGTGACTTTGATTTTTCTATCTATAACTTGTATACATTTTAGCATTTGACTTCTTATTTTAATAATAAGCTCAAACATCCAATGCTCATTTTATGTTATGTTTTGTTTTGAGACATACATGTCTTCAGTGTATTGGATGTTTGACCACATATCCCAAGTCTCAGTTACCTGACTTTTTGTAGTTAGTTTGACTTTTTTGCCTTTCAAGTTTTGTACATTACAGGATGCATATGCATACATGTATATATATATTGGAATCCAAATTCAAAACCATATATTATTGAACGAATATTAATATATATATATATATTCACTAATTCGAATTTGGTTCTTTTTTATTTCTATAGAATGTCATTCACCCGAAACAGTCATTTTGAAGAAACACTAATCGACCCCGGCAGACTACGGATAATCTGGGGGTTAAATAGATGTTTCCCACGAGGGTTAGGTCCGGCAAAGATGGTTATTCTTCTGATGACCTGCAAAACAGACACCGTGAGCTCGTCACTGAGAAGGGGGGGTACCTCCTTGTGACCACCCTCCGGCGTGAGAATCAGACTAGATTGCTCTGAATATAAGTGTATATTAAGAGAAATGACTAGAGCAGATATATGGTATATGATATGATAATAAGATATGATACCGTTCCAAGGTGTTGGAGTATTTATAGCCGAAGGTAGGTGTCCAAGCAGGTACAGCCAGCTGTATAATATTCCTTTTCTACCAACTGTGGGCTACGCACGTGCCATGCTGGTGGTTGGTGGGTAGGCAGCGGCTGATAGTGACATGGCCGGCTGTGTACTATTCCTTTTCCACCAACTGCAGGCTATGTACGTGCCACGACAAGGGTTGGTGAGTAGGCAGCGGCTGATAGTGACATTAAGTACTAGAGCGTGCTCCTCGTCGTACTGTTGTCAGTGAGCTGTCGCTGCTTTGGTCAGATCTTTTGTCCATACCTTGGCAGGTATAGTACAAAAGATCCTCCAGTAGCGTACGAACTGGCTCATTTGGGCGGGAGTATTCCCGGCTTTGGGCGGGAGTATTCCCGGCTTGCTCATTCCTTCTTCAGGTGACATTACTGAATTATTTGAGAGTTAGTGCCTTGTACGTGTAGCCTTGCTATTAGTGCGGGTAGCCTTCCCTGATGGCTAGTATCCGCAGCTGCGGGAACAGGCGGGGTACGTCACCATTGGTAGGCTTTTCCTGCGGGAACAGCTGGTCGTACTGCGCGTAAGGACGTCATCTCTTTGAGCGTGGTGGGTCCTGCAGATCTAGTTGGTCTTTGCGCAGACGTCCCTCTTTAAGGTGAGTCTTGCGGGTCCAACTGCGCAGACGTCCCTCTTCGAGGTGAGTCTTGCGGGTCCAACTGGGCTCTGCTAGGACCTACCTCTTCAAGTCCCCCCAGTCCAATGTTTTTCTCATGAATTGTTAATAAGTGAGGTGAACTTTTGGACTTAAGCAAGGGGTTTTGAAAAGGGTTTAGTTTTAAGGTTCTCCGCGGGGATTCTTCCCGCGGGTTTCCTAATGTCACGTGCAGAAATTCCCGACTTTTCTGCTTGATCTTTGGGTATGATGCGGGTAGGTGTGTAACCTCCTCGCAAGTCAGGAGCGTTGAGTTTCACTTGTGTAGATTATCCACGAGGTTTTGGTAGTTTTAGACATAGTGATCAATTATGTTAAACAACCAATTCCATCTTGGAGCTTCAAACAATCTAGTTCTCAACGTTCCCGCTATGCGGGGATGTTATTTCCCTTTCCGCAAGCATGGGCCAGAAGATCCTTCTTGGTATCAATTCCCTGCGAGTGCTAAGTATGTGAAGGGTTTCGTCTTGACACTGTACCCGCACTCGTCTTATAGTTACTTTACTTCCAAGGTATTCTTGGTGTCAATTCCCTGCAGGTGCTAAGTATGTGAAGGGTTTTGCCTTGACACTGTACCTGCACCTGTCTTATAGTTACTTGGTTGCCAAAGTATTCTTGGCTTCAATTCCCTGCAGGTGCTAAGTATGTGAAAGGTTTTGCCTTGACACTGTACCCGCACCTGTCTTACGGTTTCTTGGTTACCAAGGTAAGGGGGTGTAGTCCCTCTTACTTTTGAATCTTTTTGAATCTTTTTGAAATTCGAAGAGTTGGTGAAAGGATAAGAACAGTCCAACTGTTGAAGGGACGTCAGCGTGGTCTGACGGTTTCTTCTGACAGTTTCAGGACGTGCATGAAGTTCTGGCGACGTGACAGTATATGGTCATTCTAGACGCTTTTTCAGGCCCGTAGGCGCGAGTTTTCGGGCGCGTGGGCGCGAAATTTACGGCGCGCGTCCTTTCGACAGCTGTTGCCAGCTTGCTCTTTCCACGTGTCATAGTTTCATTGCACCTGCGCTTTTCCCTCTCTCCCGCATTAAATTCATCGCATTTATTGCGATGAGTATATAAAGGGAGGAGAGGATGCATCTCAACTCACAGTTTCACTTCTTCTTCTAAGCGATTTCCGGAGAATACTCTAACTTTTGTCGAGCATTCTCCTGAAATAGTTCTTCTTTCCATCCTCCAAAACATGTCTTCCATTCGTGATCCTGAGGCTATTGCCGAGGAGTCCGACGTGTACACCGAGAACCCGATGTCCGCGTCTGATAAGGATGATATGAATACTGCTGGCGAGTGCCAGTGTGCTCTTTCCGTCGACCTGTACCAGTACATCGTCAGGAAGTTCATGCTCGAGCCTTTCGAGCCTGAGTTTCCTGAGTCTCACCAGACGGTGTACGATGCCCCCAAGGGCAAGATAGGGGTGTATGCTGCATTCTTCATCTATGGGAATCTCAGGTTCCCATTGACGAAGTTTGTGTACCGTGTTCTGGAGAAACACGGTGTACATTTGACGGAGGTGCACCCGATGGCGATCGCAAAGGTTCGCCACTTTGAATGGGTGTGCCACATTCTGGGCGTTGAGCCCCGCGTCGACCGCCTGATGACCTTCTATTCCTGGAGGTGCATCCAGGGCTGGTATACCTTGATCACTCGGATCAAGGGTTTGAAGATCTGTGCTACCGAGCGCAGTCTTCGGTCTTGGAAGCGGGAGTTCTTCTATATCTCTGCCTGTGTCGTCCCCATAGCGATGACATTCAAGAACGGGAGGGCACTCCCGAACCTTCACGCCTCCAACCACCAGGAGGCGGAATGGTTTACCAAGATCTCCCGGATCCAGACTCCGGTTTACCGCTTTGCGGAGTCTGGGATGGTGATGCTCGGGATGAGCCGGGTATGGAAGGATGCTGGGGCAGAGGCGCCACAGATTCCCATCGTCCTCGAATACGGTTTGAACTCTATCCCTTACGGTATGCTTCATATCCTTTTGCTGATTTAGGGTTTTTCTTCTAACTGTTTCTGTTTATTTTCAGAGGGGAACAACTTGCAGTCGCTTCTGCAACCGCGTGAGAGCGGTGGTCCCGCTCGGCTGGGTACTCGTGCTCTCGACGAGAACGAGTTGCCCATCTTGGAGCAAACGGCGGATCGGTTTGTGGAGGTCTACCCGCCAGGCCACGAAATTCTGAGCGCCACGCGGCCAGGTAAGGGTTTCTTTAGCTCTCGCCCTCTTCATGCTCAAACCTCTGCCGGAGTTTCTCTAATTTTGTCATCTTCTGATGAGGAATCCGCAGATGGTCCTTTCTTCGTGAGGAAGAAGAAAGCTGCCTGCGTGAAGGGCAAGGCGAATGTTGCCTCCACTGCCGATCAGGGGAACCGGTCTGACTCGGAGACCGAAAAGTGAGGAGGCGGCGGGGAACCCTGGTGGTGGTGAGACAACTGTCCCGGAGGTTGAGACAGCTGCCACCTCCGCGCGACCAAGTGCTACGACGGTGACTGGCGTGAAGAGGCCAGTTCCATCGGGTTCGTCCCCGCCCGTCAGAACCTTCAAGATTAAGAAAACCCGTAAGTACTTTTTATTTATCTTACCCGCAATTCTTTCCGCCATTGTTTTTAATATCTTGTCTTCATGCAGGCGTGGATGTAACCGCATTCCAAAGTGATGCGGGAAGGAGCAGTTCTGGACCCACGACGGTAGGTTTGGTCAACCTACCCGAAGCGATGACCCAGGCGGCTGCTCCTGTTTGCAGCATTGGTTCAGTTGCTCATCCCGTTGAGGCAACTGTTCCAACTGTGACGTCAGCTCCGCCGGCTGTCAGTGCCATATTCACGGAATCCTTCACTGAGCCGGCGGTGGTTTTTCCTGCGGGTTCTTCTGCAGCGGCGGCCACGGTTGTGAGTTCACCTCCAGTGAGTTCACCTCCGATGGTCTCTACCGCAGCGGCTTCAACCGTGCCCCCGGCCGGTCCATCAGGTATGTTCAGCGTTGGGGCTTCTAGCCAATCTCTGCCTCATTCCCATCTGCCTGACCTCTTGGATGGATATCCCTTAGGTTCGGGTGATGGGTTTGGCGGCTACCAGCCTGTTGTCGACCCTACAGGTGCGTAGGGTTATTTTGGCCTTTTTATTTCATATATATCATCTTTTCCTAACCGCTTTTTGTTTTTGCAGTGTCGGATTCCAATGAGGTGTATGTTCCACGGTGGAACATCCGCCGGGGAACAACCCTTCGGACGGCTGTGGACTGCGTCGAGTGGGCGCGTCACGCAGCCCCAAGTGGTGCGTTGGGAGAAGCTATGTCTAGCTACCAGGAGGGTAGGCTGACGAACGAGCTTCGGATTCTCCTTGCCCGGATGCAGCCGCGCGTCGAGTTGCTTTGTCGTGAAAACGACAAGTTAAAGACGGCGCGTAGCCAGGAAGTGGCTCAGGCGCGGGCTATCCGGGAGGAGAACAGGAGACTTACCGCCATTGCTGCGGAGAAGGAAAAGGCCTTCAAGGCCCTCGAGGTTGAAGTTCAGGCCCGGCTCGAGGCCCGTTCCAAGGCTACCCAAGCTGTTAACGAACAGCTTCGGATGGCTAAGGAAACTGCGCGGAACGCGACCGAGAGGGCCACCAAGGCTGAAGCTGTTGCTGAGCCTTTGCGCGCCGAGAATGAGGAGCTTAAAGCCAAACTAGAGAGGCTCCAGCAGGCTCATGATGCCTTGGCCATGGAAGACGCCAAGAAGCTCCAAGAGATCTTGGACCAGAGGGGCATGCTTGACCACACCGAGCGTAAGCTGAAGGGCGTTGAAGAGGCTGCAGCTAAAGATGTGTTGCTTGCCAACCTTACTAAAAACGAAGCCGAACGCGCCCGTGATGAAGCTCAAGCTGCCCTCCAGGAGGCTCTGGTCACCAAGGAGTGGCTTCTACGAGAAGCGTTGTCGCAGGTAAGCTTAGCTTCATAATGTCTTTACGCTTTTCTTTATACTTAGAAAAGTTTGATATATTCTCTTGTTGTAGGTTGTGCATCGGATCTTCACGAACACATCTTATGACGATGCCATGAGCGCAGCCCTCAATGCTTCCCATGAGGATGGGGAAAAGGCTGGTTTCTTGCTTAGTCTGGGGTTTGTTGAGAAGGGCATCCCGCCTTCCAACTTCCCTCTTTATGATGTGGACACTGAAGCCGCTTACGACCAAGCAGTGAACCAGTATGCTGCATTCCCGCATCCGGTGGTGGAGAAGGTGAACGAAATTGCTGCTGATGATGATGGGCTAACCATTCTCAAGACTTTCCTTGAACCGCCACAGCCAACTGATGGTGCGGGTTCAAGTGGGTTTGGAGGGAGTGGTCCTGAAGTTTGAACCTTGAGATCCCTTCCCACCGTTAGGATAGATTTACATTACTGTAGGCGGGTAGATACCCGGCCATTCTTGTAATGTTTGAATTTTTTGTGAAATATAAATGTTTGTGCGGGTAGGACCGTCACTTTCACTGGATGACTTGCTTTATAAACGTTATATGACTTGCTCATGCATATTATAGTTTAATTTGGCACTTGTTTTGCCGCATAAACAATATATGATTCGCTCGTGCATACTTTAGTTTAACTTAGCAATTTTCCAAGTGTTTTGGATAAGTTAACCTTTCGACGCGTGGTTGTCAATAGGTTAGTGTTCAGTTTCCTCTATCATGAGTGTGCGGGTAGGACCGTCACTTTCATTTAGTGGGATGACCAATCTTCACCTATAACTGACCTGCGTGAAGGTTTCCCTCATCTTTTCCTTAGAAATTTCTGCCGTTTTTTGTGTTTATGCGGGTTTTGCCGCCGTCCACACGCAACGACTTTCCCACTTATTTATGCGGTGAATACCGGCATATCAGTGTTTTGAATAAGTTAAACCTTTCGACGCGCGGTTGTCAATAGGTTAATGTTCAGTTTCCTCTATCATGATTGTGCGGGTAGGACCGTCACTTTCATTTAGTGGGATGACCAAACTTCACCTATAACTGACCTGCGTGAAGGTTGTCCTCATCTCTTAGAAATTTTTGCCGTTTTTTGTGTTTATGCGGGTTTTGCCGCCGTCCACACGCAACGACTTACTTCCCCACTTATTTATGCGGTGAATACCGGCATATCAGTGTGGAAAGTTCATAAGTATAAATGTAAGACCATCAGCGTCAATGTGATAAGGAGAATCATTTCCATTAGAAGTGGCTCTGGGCATTTTCTTTACAAGTTTGGAATTGATCTACATGCAGCCTGTGTAATTGAGCTCCCTTCCATGTTCTTGGGATGGGGGTGTCATCGAGCCTTTCGAGCCGATATGCACCTGGTTCGGAATCTCGTTGTTTACGCAGTATGTAGTCTCCAACATTGAAGCTGCAGTTTCATTCGTGTTTTCCCCAACTGGGGTTCTACACGCATTAGCCTGCTTAGCGTTCGTTACGCCACGAGGTGTGTGAGTTTCCCATCTCTGACAAATGCTTCGACGACGTCCTTCAAGTCTACGCATTCCTCGGTGGTGTGGCCTTTTGTCCTGTGGAAGTCACAGGATTTGCTTTGATCAGCGTTTGGACGCTGTCGGATAATTGGAGCCTTTGGCCATGGGAGCCTCTCGGTGGCGAATATCTCGGTGACGCTTTTGGTGAGTGGCGTCCATCTGGAGTTCCGGTTCGACGACTGCATGTTATCATTTCCGCCTAACCGAGGGTGCGAGCCGGATGAGGTGTCAAAGTTTACCCTTGACTGCCAAATAGCTAGCTTCCTCTTTTTGTTTAGTCGGGCGGTAAGGACGTTGTTTTCTCTTGTTTTCTGAGTGTAGAGGTTTGTGTTCTGGGGGAGATCTCTACCCCGTTGCTTTTCCGTTTCCGCGAAGCGTTTAGCTGCTGTCATGATGGCATCCCATGTGGATGGCATGCCGTCTTTACCCGTCAATGTGCGGATAAGCTCTGGGTATTTGGCGCCTTGGATGAAAGTTGCGCGAACAAGATCCTCGCTTATGGTACCCAGACTCAGCTTCTTTGAGTTGAAGCGAGTGATGAAGTCTAGTAAAGACTCATCTTCCTCTCGGATGCAGTTGAGGATCGTCCATTGCTCTTCGGTATACTTTCTTTGTTGACTGAAGTGTTGGCTGAACTTCTGTTGGAAGTCTGCCCAATCATAGATGTGGTGGACCGGTAGACGGTCAAACCACGCTCTAGCCGCTCCAACCAGCGTCATCTGGAACATATAACACCACGTGGGTTCCGTCCAGTTGCTGACGGTTGCCCCCGCTATGAATCTGTTCAAATGATCGTCTGGGTCGGATATACCATCATAAGTGCCGATGTTGAGCATCTGCTTGGCACTCTTCGGGGCGATTGCTTCCGCAATGTCCCTTGCAAACTTGGACGTTCCCGCATTTGCAACAGTTGGTCTAAAGGTTTTGGAGAAGTCACGTGGGTTTCCACCCGCGTTTTTTGGTTTGAAGGTTTCTCCAAAATTCATTCTCGGTTGGAAGTCCGTTTCCTTACGCTTCCCTTTCGCCCTATGGCGAGGGTTTGCGTCGCTGTCGGATTCCTCCCGATCATCGTCCCAGTACTCGCACTCATTGCTCATGTTGAGCTGTTGTCGAGTGCTTCCGAATTCGTCAGCCTGTTGGAGTGAACGTAAGCGTTCATCCAACTCAGCTTGGAATTCCCTCTGACGTGCTTCCGCCCACGCTTTAACTTGATCAAGTGTTTGGCGGGGGAGTCTCGTCTGTTGTCTCTCCAACTGGGTATCGGTGAATCCCAGTGAAGGATTGTTTACTGCACTTGCCCCGGCTCGGGTAACCGGGGTAGTGTTCGTAAAATTTACTGCACTTGCCCCGGCTTGGGTAACCGGGGTAGTGTTCGTAAAATTTGTGTACTCGCCGGTGTTCCCCCCAGTAGCTGGGGTTGTGGTTACCGGGGTTTCTTGGTCACTCGCTGGCCTTGGCACCGGAGTAACCTTAACCATCTTTCCAGAAGTTTTGAAAAAACTGAAAAAGAATTAGTTTTAGCTTTTATGCACGGATGGCGCCAATGAAGAAACACTAAGTGACCCCGGCAGACTACGGATAATCTGGGGGTTAAATAGATGTTTCCCACGAGGGTTAGGTCCGGCAAAGATGGTTATTCTTCTGATGACCTGCAAAACAGACACCGTGAGCTCGTCACTGAGAAGGGGGGGGGGTACCTCCTTGTGACCACCCTCCGGCGTGAGAATCAGACTAGATTGCTCTGAATATAAGTGTATATTAAGAGAAATGACTAGAGCAGATATATGGTATATGATATAATAATAAGATATGATACCGTTCCAAGGTGTTGGAGTATTTATAGCCGAAGGTAGGTGTCCAAGCAGGTACAGCCAGCTGTATAATATTCCTTTTCTACCAACTGTGGGCTACGCACGTGCCATGCTGGTGGTTGGTGGGTAGGCAGCGGCTGATAGTGACATGGCCGGCTGTGTACTATTCCTTTTCCACCAACTGCAGGCTATGTACGTGCCACGACAAGGGTTGGTGAGTAGGCCGCGGCTGATAGTGACATTAAGTACTAGAGCGTGCTCCTCGTCGTACTGTTGTCAGTGAGCTGTCGCTGCTTTGGTTAGATCTTTTGTCCATACCTTGACAGGTATAGTACAAAAGATCCTCCAGTAGCGTACGGACTGGCTCATTTGGGCGGGAGTATTCCCGGCTTTGGGCGGGAGTATTCCCGGCTTGCTCTTTCCTTCTTCAGGTGACATTACTGAATTATTTGAGAGTTAGTGCCTTGTACGTGTAGCCTTGCTATTAGTGCGGGTAGCCTTCCCTGATGGCTAGTATCCGCAGCTGCGGGAATAGGCGGGGTACGTCACCATTGGGAGGCTTTTCCTGCGGGAACAGCTGGTCGTACTGCGCGTAAGGACGTCATCTCTCTGAGCGTGGTGGGTCCTGCAGATCCAGTTGGTCTTTGCGCAGACGTCCCTCTTTAAGGTGAGTCTTGCGGGTCCAACTGCGCAGACGTCCCTCTTCGAGGTGAGTCTTGCGGGTCCAACTGGGCTCTGCTGGGTCCTACCTCTTCACATTTAAATCTTCGATTTCATCTATACTAGATCAACATTGTTGGTTTAACCGTGTATGTCTATTTCAAATCACGCATGTCTTACTTTTTTCTATTTATCGTCATTTTCATTATTAAGTTCAAACTAACACTCGTTTCTTTCAATAAGAATGCTTTATTTAAAACTATTAATAAATAATAAGGTAATGTCTAATTCAGTGATATTCCATTTATAGTATAATTTGTTTGCAAAATTCGCTAAAACTCCAATTGTCCACCATTGCCGTCGTTGCCGCTGCCGCCTCCAACGTTAGCTAACAAACCAAATATTAATATTCCACATAAAATAATACATTTAAATTAATTTGACAGTATTACTTTTTATATTAATATTTGTTTCTTTTTTGACAAATTTTAATTCTTTGATTGATTTCAAATCATTTAAAAAAATTAGAAGCAAAAATATTTATGACTATTTTGTCTCATATATCTAAAATTATATTCTTAAAAGTAACACCACTCAATATTTTAAATACATAACCAACCAACAATTTAACCAAAATTAGTGAGACATCTCTAGAATATTCAAGAACGTTGATTGTTATCTAATCAACCATGAAGACGTGTTGCTATTCCTATACAAAACGTACAAAAATATAACCATCATAATTCATATTATTTGAAAAGTATTGAAGTTTGTTTTGTTGACCCTTGACCGGTCTCGATACATCATGCAAGCATTCACCTACAAATGTTTCTAGCCACTAAAAAAAAGATCTTAATTTCAAAGAAAGTGATGGGTGCATGATATTTATATTTTATATAATGGCGTCATTGGATAAAATTCTTTATTTGGTTTCAAAGTTTATTTGCAGATATTTTTGAAAATTTTGATGATGTATGAAAGAGGACGAATTACTAAGTAGGATTTTGGTTACTATTAAATTGTAATGTTTATTTAAATGTAAAAGATAAAGAGTGAGGTTTAGAATAAAGGTGTGCGGTTTATAAAATAACTAGGAACACGCCGGGTATATTACATGTTGGTAAAATCTGAGCGTTGTTTTTGTAAGTTGGCGTGAATTTGGTTGGTATCGGGTGCGCTCTTTACGGTACCAAAATTATACCAAAAAGTAATTCCTCAAACTAACGTATTTAAAACAAATTTAAAAACGGACGTTGCGGCAGCGATTCGACATAAATTTAGTAGGTATACGGGCAGGAAAAACAACAGAATCAAGTTGTAGTATGTCTAAAATAACTTCGACGTGTTTTTGAAATGAATGTAAGTGAGTTTTGATATAAAGTGTTAAGACAAAAATACCCTCCTTCCTAGCCTTCTTAGGAAAATCAAACTTTTTATTTGAACCTAACCCATTATGTTAGATAAAAAACATTATAATAAAAGGTAAATGATATAGAAACATTATTAAGTTCTACATTTGTGGTAAAAAATTAAGTTTATTTTCATGATTGATATAATAATCACTTCTAGATAAAAGTAAAAATTAATTAATCAGTATGTGTCTACTATGCCTTCCTATACCAGAAGTCCAGAACAAAAATGACTAAAGAATGAAGGAAGATGATCAACATCCAAACAAAATCTGATGACGATAAAGAATTAACAAATAATAGTGAAGTAATGAAAACCATTAATCATTATTTATAAAGTTTTATATCACACTATTTGTCATAAACATTGGTATTGACATTACTATGCTTATTAATAACTAAAATAGATTAAATTTTCTCTTTAATTTATGCACTCTATTTTCTATTACATAACATAAATTTCACCAAATCATTTGTTCTTCTATACATGTAATAAATATTAATATTATCGAACTAACTTATCAACAATTAAAATAGATTAACATATTTTCTTCTATATATACCAAATTAATAAAAATTTCATTAATACAAACATCTATTTCTCCATATATAATTTGTTCTCATATTCTTAGCGCTTAACCTTGTTTTACAAGCAATATTATAAAACTTAAAAATCTTGTAACTCAATAACATATTTACACAGTTGACAAATCATTGTATCTAGAAAACCAAATAATGCATATAAATAACACTTAAGACCCTTAATCAGGTAATTTCCGTTTATCTCATGCCTCTTTTAACACAACCCACCCGACCCCACACACATTTCATACGGTTTACAAACAATATAAAAAAAAAAAAAATTGATTGAGAGAGAAAGTGCCCCTCTCTTCTCCCCTATGTGACCCCCTTTATTTCCCAACTCAAACATTTGTTCTTGCTTCTTCTCTTGTCTCTAATATTATTATCATCACCAACATCATCATTATTATTATTATTATTATTACTTGCATACCTTCAAAAACATCATGGGGTTTTTGAAAGATGAAAGAAGTAAGAAGGCTTTACGAGGATTCAAAACCTTGTTCTTTTTAGTAACTATGATCATTTCCTTCATGTTCTTTTCGGCCCCGATATTGTTCGCAGTCGCAGACGCTTTGCTTCCCACAGCTCTGTTGTCCGCTTCGCTCTCACCGCCTTTATCCGACTCCCCAAAGGCGTTTTCGTTTATTCAACCCCTTAATTCTCATTTGATCAACTACGATTTTCGGTATTCGCTGATCGATATCCCGATAATTTCCATTATCCGATCAGCCATCATTCTTTGTGAGTAATCAATTTAAAAAACCCGGTCTAAGTGATTAGCCTGGATGCAGCCAGGAGGCTTCATGTTTAAACATGGGACCTCCCGGCCATGTGACCCTACCAGGCTAGCTCACCTGAAAGGGTTTTTACTTTATACCTTTTTATCGTATAAAATAAATATTTCTCTAATTAATTAACGATTTGACAATTTATGTTAACGTAGGTGTATACGGACTATGTGATGGTCCGGGGTTATCAAGGGGACCATACTTAGGAATTACGACAGTAAGTTCGGTGGTGTCGTTGTTGTTCGTATCGATCAAGGCGTCGTATGTGTTCGGCCGCGAGTTTACCTCGGTGCAAGTGGCTTTGTTTGTATGCTCTATATCGTTGGCAGTCGGACACGTCTTAGTGGCGTACCGGACTAGTTGTAGAGAACGACGGAAGCTTCTCGTATACAAAATCAACGTTGAAGCGGTAAGTATTTGTTTTGATGTATCGTCCTATTTAGCTGATAATTTTTATAATATAGTTGCCGTTTTAAAAAAATATATTTTTGAATAAAGATTCTTACCCATTAAACCTACAATAACCCTACCTTGAGTCCATTTATGCTTTATTTAATTCCTAAATAATTCACTATGGATTAAAAAGTTGTACATTATGCATAAGCTACTTGTAAGCCATCTCTCACAAGTTGTACATAACTGAAAAAGTGGGGCCGTTACAAAAGACGTGAAACGTTTTTTTCGTGATTTGCCTTTGTTGACTATTTCAACGGTGGAGAAGAATTTTAGGTGGTTGTATAAATGCTATATTAATATTTTTGTACATTTATTAATTAAAAGTGTTAATTATATATTTACATTTAACCAAAAGTAGTCAAATTAATTGAAAGGCGTTACATAGGGCTTTTGGCAAGCTAGAGTTATATTATTAATGTACAACTTATTAATGAGGGACCATGACATGTTACATGCCAACTACTAGAAGAAAGAATGTCCATTTTGTAGGGTAGTAAATTGATTTGACTCTTCGAGAAAAATACACTTTACACGCGGTTTGATTTTCTTTTACTTCAAAAAATATCTATAATTGTGGAGTTTTTCTGACATCGACATACGAAGCTGAATTCGGTCTTCCCAAAATATCACAATTTGTACGTAATAATATTCGTTTAAACGAATTTATTGAGTAATGTATAGAAAATGTAATGGAAACTAAAGTGTAAGCCACTTTAGAATAACATCTACCGAGTGAACCGAAAGCGTTATATGATCCATATTCGATTGGGCCGATTGGCATAACTTTAAAACAAGCTAAAGGGACTCTATGTTTAACAAAATTCCTTTGAAGTACAAGTTGAGATTCAACCAAACCCTTTTGGTATAACTCTAGCAAGATAATTAAAGATTTGATCTTTTTATTAATTGGAATAAAGGGTTATCTTTATTTAACAAGATTATGTATTTTTTTTATTTCAGGTATCGACATTCAAGAATGGGTTTCCAAGGTACTCAAAGATTCTTCAAGATGAAAGAGTGAAAGTAAAATTGCAAAACTAAATATGCAACCTTAGTAACTATTCACATCCCATATTCAATATCTTTTCAATGGCCAGCCAAGATTCCACATCCAAGTTTCAGGTAACATAATCTTTAAAAATTATGTTAGGAAAAATGTTCAAAATGTCCATTTGACTCTTGAAAACAAACATTTTGTTCATTTAAGGTTTCCTAGAATGTCCATGCTAAATCTAGTTGACCCGTATACTTAATAATCACTACCTGACTAGAATTTTCAACCAACCAGGTCACGCCATTGAGACTCCCAGATTTTTGAGAAAAAAACGTTTAACCAATGGGATTTTTAAGCGTTTCAACGAGATTCTCTTTGTCTTGCTACAAGATTTTTTTTTTGTTTCCGATGAGATTTTTTCGTCTTTAGACGGGGATTTTTTTTTTACTTTTGCTGAGGGTTTTTAATTTTAGCTTATTGGTTGAAGATCTTATCGAGTAATGATTATTAAGTAAGCAGGTCGACTAAATTTGGAGTAAACATTTTAAAAAAAAAAAACTGGTGAAGCAGAAATTTTGTTTAATCCGACATGTAAATGCACATTTTGGTCATTTTTCCCAATTGTCAAATTGCATTTGCTAATTTGTAATGTACAACTCATCAAAGCACGATTTTTATAGTTTAAATTTTCCCATTTTGTGGGCCATTGGTGTATAAATAATAAACATTTAACAAGGCTCATGCCAACCCATTTTCCCAGACAGATTGCTTGGTATCTAAAAAAGACTACTTTTTCCCATCAATCTGTCCTGTAATTGAACCTATTCAGTCATCACCATGTGCTCTTTGGCAACTTGTTCATGCCAACGTGGAATATAGTCACTTTTGTCCAAGATTTCAGTTAGGTTTAGTTTTTAATGTAATCTAACCTCATCTTGCATTAGTTTAATAATACATGGTAGGTGCATAATCAAGAACGTGAACGGTGAATCTAATCTTTGTTCGGTAATGTTCTTTACGCAGGTTAACCGAAGGAGAACCGTAACTTGATGGCCAAAGATGAAGAGATAAATGACCAAGATAATATATAAGTTTGGGTACATATCACATATGTAAACTATGAGTTGTGTTTCGGTCTTATACAAGTGGGGATAAGTATCGCGTTTGAGATCTGTCTCCCACGAAAAAAAACATGTATAGATTTTTTTTGGTTTTATCAGAGAATGAAATGTTTACACACATTTTTGTCGGTACGAAAATTAATAACATGGTATGATCTTATATCAAGATGTATATGCTTTATAAACATCTAGAAGAAAGTGTTTTGTAAGCATGTTCTATGGAGGTTATTTTTTTTAAATGAACATGGTTACAAGTCCCACATGAATGAATATTATTGTGGACAGAGCATAAAGCAGACCGGCCGGCCCGGAGAGGCAGAAATATTGTATAACCATCTTCCAAAAAGATTCTGAACAAGATGGAATAATAGCTGGATGGATACAAGAGTAGGCCTTAAAACATTAAAACAACAATCTTGTTGTGGGTACCAACACACATTCCGATTTTTATTTTATTATTTTTTTCCGAACGGCAACTTTTATTTAGACGGCACAAGCCTTACAAGACGCTGGGGCACGGCACAACACAACACAACTAAAACGAGAAGTTACACTAATTTTTATAAGATAAAAGCTTAAAAGATTACCTATTTTTAATCCAAAGAAATGTCAACGACTTGATCTTCTACACCGTTTAGGTAACCGTGTAAAGCATACGGAAAAAGTATTTTCGTTTCTTGTCTTCCAAATGTATCAAAAAGCTGTCAAAATGTGTTCGTGCAAAACTTTTTTTATTTTAAGATGCGTTGATGTATGAATCAAGAGAATATCTTTAACTAAAAAGACAAAAATCGGAGGATTATGACACCGCATATAATCGTGTTCCAAACCTACATGGTCAAGGGGCACGGGATGAGAAGATGGCTGGAGGTTTTACGACCTTCCACACACATACCACATTCAACCGAACTTACCATTATGGATCAGAACCATAGCGCCTCTTTTGTCACAAGCCAGTCCTCCTTCCTTACCTTCCACACAAAGATGCTGACTTTTTTTGGCACCCAATTGTTCCAAGACATAACAAAGAAGCCTGCTGGACTGTACACGCTAAACAAGGGTTTTTTTTCATAGATGCCACCGTATACTTTCTCCACGGGTCATCAAAGCCAAATCCAATCGTCCTTGGTATCCATCATACCAATTTTTATATTTAAAGAAAATTGTTGTGTGCACAACATATTACACGTTTGATAGAAAATCAATTTTAAGTTTAAGTAGAGAACCACATTTATGCATGGTTTGTATCAAACGACCCACTGTAAATTCATAGATCGAGACTTATTCGCCTACTCGGTTATACAACATAAAAGGGAAAAGAAATTTATAAGGGAGCATCAATTCTTTACATAATATATAAATACAATATGGGACATAACTTTGCACCCAACAATTCATGTTTTAAAATTGTTTTAACTTTTTAAAGTAAAAAATATTTATTTAAAAACTATGATATGTTGTTTCGTATATTATTCAACCAAACTACCCAACTATTGGTAGAATATCTTTGAAAGTTGGTTAGAAAAGACAATAATTAGAATTTAGAAGGTATACGTGCCTAATAATAGTAATAGTAATTACTAATTGACAAAAACGTAAATATTAAAGCACTCATGTTTATTATTATTATTTTTTTAATTAATACTTATTTTGAAGTTTTGTTTCTGGTATGTTTTGATGTTTAGTGGAATATTGTTCGATTTGATTTGTTTTCCATTCATTTCCAATTTCCATCTTTGGTGAGGTCATTGATTTTTAATTTAGATATTTTCAAACTTTGCATAAGTTTCGAATAGATACAAACAAAACAAACATGAGAAGGGGTCATAAAAAAATTGACACGGGTTGAAGAGGTAGGTCCCAGCAGAGGTGGTTAGGACCCGCAAGACTCCCTTAAAAGGAGACGTCTGCGCAGTTGAACACGCAAGACTCCTTAAACGGACGTCTGCGCAGTTGAACCCGCAGACTTCACCATAGGGACGTCTGCGCCGCGACCTACCAAACCCGCAGGACCCACCACGCTCAGAGTTGTGACGACCTCACATGCGGTACGCAAGCTGGTCCCGCAGGAAATACCTCCCTATGGTTTCCAAGTATCCGCCTGTTCCCGCAGGTGCGGATACCCGCCATTAGGGACTGGCCACCCGCGCAGCATGGCTACACGCATAAGGCTCAAACTCGTAATAATTCAGTAGTCACCTGAAGAAGGAATGAGCAAAGTCGGGAACATTCCCGCATAAAGGCGGGAGGGGGAAAACTCCCGCATAAAGGCGGGAGGGGGAAAACTCCCGCCTAAATGAGCCAGTCCGTATAATAATGAAGGATCTTTTGTGTGATACCTGACGAGGTATGGACAAAAGATCTGACCAAGGATACGACAGCTCACTGACAGCAGCATGGCAGACAACACGCCACAGCACTGTGACCAATAGCCGCCGCCTGCTCACCAACTCCTGCCATACCACGTGCCTAGCCTGTAGTTGGTGGAAAAGGAAAAGTAAACAGCACGCCTGGTCACTATCAGCCGCTGCCTATCCACCAATTACCAGCAGAGCACGCGTGTAGGCCACAGTTGGCAGAGTACTAGGCCGGCTAAACTTCCTTGGAAACCCACCTTCGGCTATAAAAGACATCAAATGGTATTATCATTTCATCATCTAATATCTTGTATAATTTACCTGATAACTGCTCTAGTATTCTTAATATACTTTTACATTCAAAGAGTAATATAGACTGATTCTCACGCCGGAGGGTGGTCACAAGGAGGAACCCCCCCCTTTCTTAGTGACGAGCTCACGGTGTCTGTTTTGCAGGTTATCGGAAGAACCATCTTGCCGGAATTAACCCCTCGTGGGAAACATCTATCTAACCCTCAGGTTACTCGTAATCTGTCGGGGTTCGACTGGTGTTTCTTCATTATACCCAAAATCTTTTATATTTTTAAGTAGGAACATACACAATAAAATTAATATTTAAGCGACTATCTACCATTTGCATTAGACATAATAACAAGAATAAAATTCACAATTTATAATATCCGAATGGTTGATTTGAGGACTTGGAAGCTATCTACAATTGATTCGTGCGAGTGGAAGATGGTCAAGTCCATATTAATTGTTTAAAGTGGTTTAAATTATCCAAGCTAACTTTTTAAAATATACTCGATTTATACAAATTAATCGTCTCAATTATACAATTATGCTCCATGAGGGCGGTTCAAAAATTTCATGATTGGTGAGGTGGTCAGTATTAAATCGTATATATACTATTAAAGAAAGAAATTCAAGAGTGCGCCTACACGGCTGCACACCATCTCTCCAACGCAGGTCTGCCATCGTATATGTTTAGCATATCCGCACATGACAGGAAACATCTAACTTGATGGATATCTTAAAAAAACAACTCAGATGATATCTTACATCACAATGAGCCAATGACAAAAACAACACCAATATAATCCTCAAAAGCATCGGATTTGCTTTGCTGTTTATATAAACAAGAAACCACACGACACATAAACGCACAAATAAAAAAATTATCGACAAAGTTGAGCCAAAAACTTGCACATATACTGGCTTTCATAAAGGGAATAATGGTCCAATTGTGTAAAGATATAAACTTTATGAAGCAAGTCTATCTGGATTACAACATAAAGTTGCTTATAAAACATATTTTTATTAAACAGTTGATGGATGGTTGGATGAGATAAAGATCTTCCAATGAGAGATACATACCTACTACCATAATTAGGTTCTTATAATAAAACAAACAAAACCACATCAGCATTAAGTGGATGTGTTTGGAACATGATTAGGAACCAGAGTGGCATAACCAACTTGTGCAACTTTTTTTTAGGTAATCTTGAGTGGTCTCTAATCAGATTATTAGTAGCGGGGAACATGCATAGCGTTAAAAAGATGTGACGATTAACCTTTAGGAGTGGTGTAGTGATAAACATCTTATCCCGTTTAGCAAATCTCCCAAGTTTCGATTTTGCTTACACTTCCCCAGGTTTCCTACGGTCCTACCATAACAACTTATGCTATTTAACCTCTCTAAAACACCTGCTCAGCAAAAGTTTCAACTTTAGTAGGGCATCGACGGGTCATGTGAATTTATGGTCACGATTTTTATGGCTAGAAAAATGGACGTGTACGACATTTGAAGATGGATCCTAAACAAAATAATTGAACTTTTTAGCTTCACGGACATATGAAGATGGATCCAATAAACAAATTAACAAAACTCTATAAGTTCTCTGTTGAAACATATGTCTGTTTTCAATTTAATATCAAACTTATGCTATATATGTGCTTCTCTAGTTGTTGGTTAACTTGTTTTTGTTTCTTTTGTGTGGTACGTGTTATACTGAGGATAATGGATTAGGCCATTTGGGTATGCTAGTTGTTTTGAGTGTGGGCTAAAGATTTGCAACTGAGTAGTAATATAATCGGGCTTAAGAATGAGTTGAATTACTAGTAATTTACTATTGAAGATGGGCTGGTTTATAGAGATGGGCTCAAGGCCCATCGCATCTTCTAATATATATTGAGATGTGTCAAAACTGTCGATTATTCAAAATGAATAACAAGGAGGTAACTTATACTAACGAAGTTTCTTCAAATGTCCCACAAAAGGCATTTATTTTTTAATTATTTACATTTTATTTAAAATTACTCGGCTTTCATCAAGCGTTTTATGAAGGGGTTTAGATTGGGCTATAGGTCTTTCTCATCTATGGTGGGTCCATGGCCATCTTCGAGAATTCAAACGCCTAAGACGAGTACTAAAAATGAACCTCGTATAAAACAAGAGAACGACGATAATTGTAACACGAACAAACAAAACACATAGTCATTTACTTATTGTAACAATCTCAAATACACAAAATAAAGATAAGTGATAAACAAAACAAAATTAAACGAACGAAGAGGCCCTCAGAATACTTCGAAGCAAAATTTCGTGCACTTATCACGAGACACCAGCCGAGCCCTGTATGGAGTCAAATACACTCGGCTACCAAACGAGTCACACACTCACCCACCGTTCGGCGATTCAAACTGTACGTCGTCGTTTTACAAACAATGAGATTCAATTTTGAGTTACCGGAACCTACCACAAACACCAACACCAACAAAGCCCTAACCCTAACACCAACACCACCGTCACAGTCACAGTCACAGTCACAATCACCGTCACCGTCTACTCCGGCAACCGATGACGTGGATTGGCTTCCTCTTCAAAACCACCCCGTTTTCTCCACCTCCAATTCATCTTCAAATAATAATAATAATAATAATAATAATAATAATAGTATTATTCAGAGGAAGCGGAATCTTATGGCGTGGGACGGAGCCTCTCGCTTATACTACTGGAATGTCAACACGCAGTCTCTCCATCGGCTTTCGCTTCGGTTTGGCGAACCGGACCCGAGCTTTATTCTCGCCACTTCGCCTTCAAAGGTTTGAAGTTATAACTTGTTTTAATTGCAAATGCAGTCAGTATTTGAAATTATATGGTTAAAATGTTAATAATTAGGGTTTTGCTGTAGTTGCCCGTTGAACTATGTTTGAGCCTACGAGTGAGCAATAACCAAACCGAAATTAACCGAAAACTGAATTAACATAAATCGGTTATCAGTTTTTATTGTACCCTTGGTTAGGATTATGTTATAATATAAAGTATATTTTTTGTAGGAATGATAAGAAATAATCTTGTCCATTAATTTTGACTATGGAGGGTTGAGATTAGTTTAGGGGAAATCAAGTGTGAACACAAGGTAAGTTGCATAAAAGGAATAACACATTTGTTCACTTTCTCTCTCCACATGCAACGCACATGCCAAATTCTCCCATCATTTTAAAACAGTCCATAACTTTTTTTTACGACGTTTTTATTGAAAAACAAATACACCATAATAACGAGTGTCTTTTTATCTTTTATATGAGTACCATATTGTAATATAAAAATTAAAAAAATTAGTGGGTTTTTTACAAATTGTGTTTTACCGAATTGTGTTTTACAAAATTGTGTTATACAATAGTATTTTTCATTGTGTTTTTTTTTCATTGTGTTTTTTCCATTGTGTTATTTACATTGTGTCATACAATTGTGTTTTTATCATTGTGTTTTTTTTTCATAGTGTATTTTTCCATTGTGTTTTTTTCATTGTGTTTTTTCGGACTTTTTCGGCGAGGTGGTGGCGGTGGGCGGTGGAGTGATGGTGGTTGTAAGAGATGAGTGAAGATGTAATTGGGATTTATGTAAGTGGGTTTTTGAAATTAATTTAAGTGGGTTTTGAGATTAAAGTAAGTGGGTTTTGATATTAAAGTATTAGACTAAAATACCCCCCTTCCTAGCCTTTTTAGGAAAATCAAACTTCTTATTTGAACCTAACCCCCCCTTGGTTAATAAAAATAAACCGAACCGAGCAACTCATGTTTTCATATATCTTTAGCTTTTATATCCCTGTTTCTTGTATTTATACCTCCATTTCATGTAACTTTAAGCAAAAGTTTTAGCTCAAGTTTGGTTTTGGTTATTAACCGGAGTTCACCGAACCGAAAACCGACAAACTAACGGAATAAATCGATTCATTTAGCTGAAAATCAGTTGGTTAATATATAGATTAACCGATAACTTTGGTTTTGCTAGGCTAATAACCGAACTGAACTGTGCACATCCCTAGACTTTAGCGAACTGTTCGGTAGGAAGTTCGTTTATGCTCTTTCGTTTAATAAACATGTTCGTTTAATAAACTTGAACAAGGAATGTCGTTCGGTTAACTAATTGAATAAACACAAACAGAGGCCAAGTTCGTTCAATTGTGCTCGTGAACATTTGATAACGTGTTGATTTACGTTCGTTAATGTTTGTTTGCTTATGTTTGTTCATTAAAAGTTTGTAATATCATCATATAGATTTAAGCAAAATTATTAACAATTAAATAAGTGTATACATGAGTATTATGTGATTATACTTTATATGTGAATTAACTTATGAGTATGAATGCTAAAAAAAACACCAACACAAACTTGGTAACTGACTGAACCGTTGACATTGACCATTCTCGGTTAACCAAATAAGATAAAGCATTGTTTGTGTTTGTGAACCGTTCACGGACAAGTTCATATATGAACGAATACGAAAATATAAATTTCGGTAGGTTAGGTGTTTGTGAACAGTTGCTTGTCTGATAAATACTTAATGGACGAACGCGAACAAGGCATTGTTCGGTTCAGTTTGGATCGTTTACAGCCCTATGAATAACCTGCGAATGTGTTTTGTACACTATAGGTATTGCGACCTGACGTGGAGCTTAATTTCACGGTAGATAGAATTACAATCAACAGACACGGATCAGCATTGCTCTTAGAAGGATCAAATGGATTATGTGTTATGTATCTGTATGGGCGTTCTTCATCAAAAGATAGTTCTGTTATATGCAGGTAATTAAATAAATATAACTTTTGGGTCTTAATTTTTTTCTGTTGTATTACTACATCTCTTTCGAAAACACTTTCATTTTACTAATTTGCAGGACGATCTATGTTGGCTCGAATCTCTACCTCAACACGAACAATGCAATACGGACTTTGAAAGTTTCATGGCACCCTTATAGTGATACTCATCTTGGAATTCTATCTTCTGATTCAGTTTTCAGGTCTGCAATTGAGTTTTCATTTCTCATTGGTTGTTTTATTTAGTTGTAGTTTATGACTGTATCTCGCATTTTGTAGGCTTTATGATTTGTCCTCAGCTATTGAGCAACCAGAGCAAGAATATTATTTACAGCCAGTTTCACGTGGTCGATCAAGGAATGCCTCATCAATATGCCCTGTTGACTTCTCTTTTGGTGGGGATCATTTGTGGGATCGATTTAGCGTATGTTGACTTTTAATTGTTTTTTACATGCTTTTGCTATATCGATTGCTCAACTACTTGTAATATTTGATTCTGCAGGTTTTTGTTTTGTTTAGTGATGGTGCAGTGTACATCTTATGTCCAGTTGTTCCTTTTGGGAGGTAAAGTTGCAAACTTATATATGTTTCCTTTTAAGCAATATGGTATGATGCTATGATCTCATTTATTTATGTTGTTACAGCATGTACAAATGGGAATCTGTATTGGAGATATATAATGATGCTCAAACATTTGGACTAAATTCTGGTAGCTCAAAAGCCTCTAGTAATGAAACTCTGGCAATTTCTTGGTTAGAAGCCACATTTCCTGAACTGGCTAAACAAGCAGCAGAAGGCGGGGTTCAACCTGCACTAAAGTCCCATCCTTATGCTCTGTTTGACGCATCAGTTCCATTGCAGGTATCTCTTTTTAACTACTTTTAGTATTATTTAAAACAATCCTTAAAACAGTTTTTATAAAATTATAGGGACCTTTGCATAAAGTGTACCATGGAAATGAAGAAGATTCTGAATTCAAAGTTACCGAGTGTGAGGGCCGAGCTGTCAGTTTTCTTTACAAGGCAGTAAGCAAATATATATATATATATATATATATATATATATATATATATATATATTTTGGAGTTTGAAAATCTTGATGCTTTATGTGGTTTCTTAGGTTTACTTTGAGCTCAAACACCATGGACCTCAACTAAAGAAAATCATTGACGAACAACATGCTCGGTTACGTGAGGCACAACAAAAGCTAGCAAAAGTCGAAGAGAAACAAGAAAAGTTGGAAAACCGATTAGATCGTGCAATTGAGACTCATGGTATGTTGGAAGAACGGTTGATAAACCTGAGAAACCTACCAGGAATCCACAAGAAGCCATTGTCGAAAGCAGAGCGGGAGTTCAAGATGGAGCTTGGTAAGTTGTCTTCAACTATTATCTTTCATCTTGTTTGACCAAGCCATCCCATTTTGAAGATGGTTTTGTTTGTTTTATGCAGACAGATTTAGAGGATTAGAATTAGACGCGTTGCACACGACCATAGAAGCTATAAACGGTCGAATAAAAAGATACTCTTCTTTTTCTCCGCAAACCAAAAGACCGAATCAAAGAAGGCAGATTGCACTTGCAGGGAGGAGGAAGGGAAATGCTGAAGATGATGAGATCTCCCACCTCAAATCCGCTATCGAAAAGCTTTCTTTGGTCAACAGCGAGAACACCAAAAAAGTCAAACTTGTGGATTCGGCTTTGAGAAACCGCGAAAGCACAAGTTGAGGAAAGGTAACATGTTACAACTTCGTTCGAAATCAAGAATTATGTTATTACTAGCTTTGAAAGATTGTGAAATGCTGAATAACTTTTGTGTTGGCATTTTTGATTTTGAGTTCAAGAAAATAGTAGTATTATTTTCATGTTATAGAATATTTAATGTGCTTATAAATTACTCAAATATCACTTCAATTAGTTTACACAAACAAAAGGTGTTAAATTTTAACACCCTTGTTTTAAAAAAATAGTGAAATTATATACTCTAATTTAAGTGCATGGTTTGGTTTGGGCTAAAACCGACCCAAAACTAAAATTTTGGTTTTTAGTTTTTTGAAAAGCGTTTGGTTTTGTTTTCCTAATGTTGCCATTGCAGGTTGAAAATTTTGGGCTGATAAAAAATTGTCTAAAAAACAATGAACCTGGGTCTAAATTATATTGTTAAATAATAAATTGATTATACCATTTGACTAAAATAATATCTATTAATTTTCATTAGTTACTTAAAATAAAAAACAAAAATCTATAAATTCGATTCGTTAATAACTAATTGATTAATATACTTATGGGCCAATTTTGATAAGTTATTGGGCTATGATATGTCACTAACAACCCTAATTGATTCATTCACCTATATATACAATCACCGGCTATCATTCATCAAACGCACAATTAGTAAGCCCCACTTTAACCTTCATTATTTACCTGCAACCTTTGTATGGCGAATCCGTTTCCTGAGGATATAATATTCGGAATATTGTCAAGACTGCCCGTAAAATCATTGGCTCGTTTTCGGTGTGTATGCAAATCATGGTTCAAGTACATCAACGATCCTTACCTTCATACCATTCATGTCAAAGAACCCACACCAATATTCTTTCAACTTTATGTCAAAAAACTCACACCAATAGGGTTTCAACTTTCTCCAGTTAATGTTTGGGGTTACATCAATATCAGTTTTTTGCATGGTACTACTAGTCTGCGAAAGAAGCCGGTTTTGGAGTTGGATTTTATGGGTCGCTTCTTCGATTGTTTGCTTGTTGGTTCATGTAATGGGCTAATCCTGGTGTGTAATGAGCAAGACCCCCGTGACTCTGAAGGCATTCATCGGGGCGTCTTTCGGTTTGCACTTATCAATCCTCTCAGTAAAGAGCGCTGTCATTTGCCACCCATCCCAACCAAGATGACTGGACTAATTGACTTTCGCAGTCCATACTACTGGGCATCAGGGTTTGGTTTTGACGATTCCACCAACACTTTAAAGACGGTGTTTTTCGCTAACTTAAACCTAGAGGCTTATGTGCCATGCACCATGGTTCATTCTTCGGGATCGAGCTCTTGGCGAGAGGTTGCCCAAAACCCTGCTTATCCGATAAAGGGTGGAGGGGTATTTGCTCATGGACGTTTGTACTGGTTGACAAAGCCAGCCTTCACCTATGTAGTTAACCCAAGACATGTTATCATTGATTGAGGAAAGGTTTTGTTTGAACAGAATCAAAGCATGGGCTTGTTTAACTGAACATCTATGAGTGGTGTTCATAGAAGATGAAGAGGATGAACTGGGAGAGATAAAAATAATAAACGAAAGGAAAAAGATGAGCAGCATTGAATTACTCATTTTTGTTGTTGGTGTGTTTCTAGTAGCTATACATATTCATACTTTGGTACAATCTATATAAACACATCATGGCTATTTGTTTGTGGTCTCAAACTTCTACTTTCATGTCTTATTATGCAAAATATCAACTTCTAATTGTTTGTGGTCCATAATAAAACTTCTCACCCAAATACTGGCCTAATGCAGATTGTTCAATAACGTGTCTTTTGGTTTACAAGACTTTGATTTGGTCATGTCTTTTAGGGTTTTGGAAGTATACTTACAAATATCTTGTAATGAAATTAAGCAAATTGGTTTCAGGATGACAAATATCATAGACACATTATTGCTTCATAAATCAAACATAAGGCAAACGCGTTACAATTGTCTCAAATAGTGAACATAGACCACAACTTACATTATCATATTCCATATGGAGATATAAAATGTGGAGATAAAAAAATATAATAAACAAAAAAGTGAAATTTCATCTAACGTCTCAAAACACATACTCTGTCCAATGAACTGAAAATATATAGATTGGTGCCACAAAAGTTGGCTAATTTATTGATTTCCTCAAACTAGCATGGTTGTTAGTAACAAGGGATTCATCCCAAAGTATACAAACGTAAATGATTTCTGTCTCCGATATAAATGCTAATGATTATTCAAAACTAACTAAAAGCTGTACGGAATTGCAGCATCCACAAGGCAACCTGCATTATGAAAAAGCGGGCCTCTAATGAAATCTGCTCAAAGCAGACAAATAGGTAGGTAAAGAGCGAACTCGCATGTGACAACTTTTCCTCAATCAATGCCTCTGAAGAAACTCTTCCAATGATTATGAAAGACTCCACAAATGGTCTTTGTATCTGTCGATAAACAATATACAAACCTCACTTCCACACACTTTCAAATTATAATTATTATTATACATGTTCAAAAGACATTTATAAATTTGGTAAAAAAGAAGATACCAAAGCGTTATTTACAGAACGCAAGCAATCATTGGTCTTTAACATCAGCAGGATAACTCGAGGTAGTTTATGCAAAAGCACTGTGATTTGCGGGAAATACTGAGAAGCATACATCTGCAAAACAAGACATCAACAGTCAAAATGAAAAGGCCCAAATAATTCAATTGTTAGTTATGAAGGGTGAGTCAGTTCACCTGACGTTCTGAGTGATCATTGCCTTGTATGGCAAGATGGTCAACTGCAGGGTCAATGACCAGATTCCAAGGCCTCATTGTAAGAATCCCTGCAAATAATGCATAAAGATTCTCTCCGACAAAAAAACAACTTTTTTGCAGCCTATATGACCGTATAGACCTACATGAGCCATATAGGCATTTAATTGCTCGTATTGTTCCATGACACACCATAAAACCTATACGACCGTCCATTGCACCATGTGTTTAGAACATAATGTATTTCGGGGTGCATTTTTATTTTTATATATGTGGATCAGATGTTTATCAGTGTGTTTTGACAAAATGTTTTCTTGTTTACTTAATCATTGATTGATTATTATGTATGGAATATTATAAAGTGTAACATTATATAATCTTAAACGAAGGTTCTCGGTATACAACCACAAAGGAGAGCGGCTAAAATTGCTAAAAAAAATATGGTGCAAGTCAGATAATATATCTGAATGATGGCTATATAGGATGTTAAAGTCATAAATCACATAAATATATGGTCGTAAAAAATTTGTGTCCAAAAAATTGTCTATACAGCCATATAGGGCTATACGAGGTGTTATACGACTGACGACATCCGACAAAAACTGGCACGATTCAGGTGCTATACGACCATATAATCATATACGAGCCTTATAGGAAAAAAATGATGTGTGAGGATCTCTAGTGATGTGGGAAGATCTTAACCCATTTATAAATGTGAAAACACGTTATGATACTTTCAGCCTTTCAACTCCCAAGCCCTAAAATTTCTAAATTTTTTTTTGTAAACTTGTTTATAGCGTACCACTTGGGGTAACTGTTTCCGTCATTAGGAGTGATGCTTGGTTTATTCTTATAAATTATTTTTTATTATTTCTACTAGCCTATGATACTTTTCTTTTTGTTCACGTTTTTTTATTTGTTAAAAATTATTAAAAAATTATATTATAGACTTATAATACTTTAATATTTTATTTTTTTATATATCAATCCATTATAATAGATTACTTAATTTTAAATGTCATGAAACTAAGCACCAATAAACTGTTATTTATATTATAATAAATTTAATATTCATTTTATTGGAAAAATTGCATTAGTTTCTCAACGGGGTTAGGTGAATTTACAAATGTACCTAATAAAATTACTCAAAAATCTTAATTAACATTATTAGTTATATTCGGTCATTACCCATCTTTTGTTTTCTACAATAAAATTTCACATTTCTCTTATAATTGCAAAGATATTTGTAAGTAGAAACATAAAACCACTAGACCAAAAAAGTTATAAAACAGTTATTGACCTTCTAATTGTTAAATCTGCATATATCAAAACACTATAAGAAGATGTTTGTTAGTCAGGAACTGACAACCTGAGTTCAAATCTTTGGTCATTTTTGTGTAAATCTTTTATTAGATAGAATGAATTGGGTGTCATCGTAAAAATAAATGGTCGGGAACAATCAAGAAACTATATTTGAAAAAAGATGGATGGATATTGGGGGGTCCGTTAGTAGATAAGTTTTCTCAAAAGGATGTTTGTAACAAGATTGATGAGACTAATGATCTCGCTTTTGCCACAAGTTTAGTGGCAAGTCAAATTTGGCATCTTATTGTGTCATGGCTCGGTCTTTCTTTGATGACGGGTTTTAATCATGGTGAAATGATGGATTGATTGGAAACACTAAAAGTTCAAAATGAAAAAAAGAAAGAAAGAAAGAAGAAGAAGAAAAAAGAAAAGGAGGAGGAATGCTTATTTATTATAATTAGATCATTTTTAACTTTTAATCAAAATTTCGTTTTGACTAACAAATGATATTTTTCCTTAGATTTCACAACCAACACACTATTTTGATTCATACATTTCCAGTCTCCATTTATTTGGAAGTGGGATTTAGGACCCCGCGCTTCTCGACGGGACCGTTAAATCGGAAAAAAAAACATACGTAAAAATGTTAAATCATAAACTCACTGCAAGTCGACGTGAAGTCAGTATATATCAAGTTACGACATCGAAAGTAAACAAAAGAAATAAACCCGTCAATGTCAAAATACAACCAATTATCATATATAGAACCAAAAAACCAGGCATGTGACAGCTGCAAACCAACACAAATTCTGTTAATATCAGCGGTACCAACACAAATTCGTAAACATAAATTAGTAAGCCAAAAAATATTTTAAAGGTGAGATGTCAAACGTTGAAACGCGGATTAAAACCACGTGACGATGGAATATTTTAAATCATGAAAAAGTTTCAGTCATTGTAAAGATGAACTATAAAAAATATGAAAATGAAGTTTAAAAAAATCGTTTAACCTACATGTAAAGCCGATACTTGCCCAAGTTAACGAAATAAAAACAATCATTTTTATTTATGAAATTATGTGATGAACAGGGCTAATATATTAGACGGGTTAGACGCGTTAAAGGGAAAGCTTTCATCATAGCTGAATCTAGATACTTCACTCACATCGCGTGATCTCACATGTTACCGCCCATTCGAGCTGTGGTCCATAAAAAGCTTGGGACACCGGTTAATGCAGCCATTATCATGACTGCTACAAACTGCCTGGTCACGAGCCTCAATGTTCTAGCAAATCTTCTTTCCATATCTTGGGACATCGGTTAATGCAGCCATTATCATGACTGTTCATATTCTTGCTAGTGGCAATCGGGCAATTGTGAGACGATACTACTCAACGGGGGTGACAACGGGCCAATATAGAACCATGCTGATTATCTTCTTGGTGTTGACCGTTGTTCGGCTACTGGGATGGGTCTAGTTTGGGCATAAGGAGTAAACTGTTGGTTTGTGTATCTGTTTGTTGTGCATACTAAGAAAAATATATATATTCTGCACAAGCAATTGCGCTGAACCACTTTTGTTTGAAAATACAAAAACATGCACATGAAAATCTGCTAATTTCATGTTAAATGTCTGAATAACAGCAATGAAAAGTTAAACCAATTACTATTATAAAAGAGATTTTCGACTATCAAACGTAATTTTGAGACATTGTAATGCAAAACTAAAACAAATACTCAAAATGTAAACATTGTAATACAAAATTTAAACAAATACTCAAATATAGACATTGTAATACAAAATTAAAACAAATACTTAAAATATAGCATAATTTGATCAGAAAGTTCCCTACAACTGCCTGATTCAAAAGGGTCCAGATGCACCCTAAACTTCTTTACCTGCATCATATTTAAAAAAAAATGAAAGAAAACAAAGTTACGAGTTCTGAACAGTTTTGGAGAATAGAAAAACATATGAAATACATACCATTCATGAACTAATTTTATCATCTTCTCTTATTTTGCCTCTTCATGATCACATAGTTTGCTTCATCAACAATTGCATTGACCCATTTCGGTCTTCCGGTTGATAGCATTAGATATCCCAACACGAACCCAAGTAAGATTCCACATATGTATCCCATCATCACCACTTTCCATGCAAATCCACTCTCATCTTCATCTCCATCACCTTCAAGTTGTGGTTCGTGCAGACGCTCACTGCAATTTTTGGGCAATGGAAACCCACAGAGTTTTGGATTCCCTCCAAACGAATTCCCTTCAAATGTGTTGAACTGATTTCCTTGCGGAATGTGACCCATGAGATGGTTTTGGGACAGATTTAAGAACTCCAGAGAGGTCACATCAACAAGGCTTTGTGGGATCTCTCCTGTGAGTTTGTTCCAAGACAGGTCTAAGGATTCAATTTCTGAAATATTTCCAAGAGCCTGTGGGATTCGGCCCGTTAGGCTGTTATGGGACAGGTTGAGTGCTTTCAAAGAGTTTAGATTACCAATGATGTTTGGAATCTCCCCTTCAAATTTATTGTTTGATAGATCGACAATCGTGTACTCAACCAAAAGTCGTGGGAAATTTTGATCCACTCCTTTCAACGCACAAGTGATAGAGTAATACTTGCCACCTATGTATAAATATTCTGGTTCTTTGTTCTTTATTACCACATTCTTCATGGCATTGAAATTTTGAAAGTATTGTGTAGGGAGTTTGCCTACAAACCCATTATGAGATAAGTCAAGAACTCGCAGACTTGGAAATGGGAAATTAACAAAGGAAGAGGGTACAATGCCACCATGAAAATTGTTTGATCTGAGGACGAGAACCTGTAAATTGGGAAGATCTCCTAACCAACCCGGGAATGTGTCATTTAAGTGGTTGTTTCCCAAATCAATTATTCTCAAATTGTGACATTTGTTTAAAGAAGTTGGCACCTTTCCTTCTAACTCATTTCCATTCAAAATAAACCCTTGTAATTGGCCCCAATCCTTGTATACATTTGGAATGGTGCCAGCTATCGAGTTATTTGAAAGATCCAAAAGTACCAACCGATTCCCTCCTATCTCCCCTACCCAATCAGGAATGTGCCCATGTATATAATTTCTTGACAGATCTAAGTATCTAAGAGTTGTCATGGATCGAATGGATGCTGGAAACACCTTTAGACTGCAAGAGGCCAAAATGAGTGCTTGAAGGTTTGTGAGGCTTGATAACAATGTATCCAACTCCCATTCACCTGTAAAATTATTATATGAAAGGTCTAGGGAAGTGAGGTTGGTAAGCCGTTGAAATGTTTGCTGGATGGGGCCATTATCAATCTGCCCGCTTAATCGATTGTTAGAAAGGTATAATAGTCTTAAAGAAGAAAGGGTAAACAATGAAGAAGGTAATGTTCCAGAAAGCTTGTTATATGATAAATCTAGATATTCAAGGGATCTAAGGTTACCTATGGATTTGGGAAGGGACCCATTCAAACCACAATCTGAGAGTCTCAAGTCAATTAAAGATGTGAGATGGCCAATTGAGATGGGTATCTCTCCTGATAAGCTTGTTCGTGAAAGATACAAGTAAGTTAAAGATGTGAGATTGCCAATTGAGATGGGTATCTCTCCTGATAAGCTTGTTCGTGAAAGATACAAGTAAGTTAAAGATGTGAGATGGCCAATTGAGATGGGTATCTCTCCTGATAAGCTTGTGGATAACATATCCAAGAAAGTTAAAGATTTGAGATTGCCAATTGAGATGGGTATCTCTCCTGATAAGCTTGTGGATGACAGACGCAAGTAAGTTAAAGATTTGAGATTGCCAATTGAAGTGGGTATCTCTCCTGATAGGCTTGTGTATGACAGATCCAAAACCGTGAGAGGGATGATAGTGCTTGTGTTAACATTGGGAAGTGGACCAGAGAGATTTTTGTCATCTAACAAGTAAAGTCTTTCCAGATATTCCAGACTTAAGATGTTATCAGGTAACCTTCCTTGTAAGCCGGTGGAGATAAGAACAAGTGATCTTAGAGAAGAAGAGATATTAAGATAGGTGGGTAAAACAAAACCTATATTAACTTCACCAAGCCCAAGGTCTCTCAAAAAAGTGGAATTTTCAAGGAAAATACTGAAAATATGAGGTTGCATATGCAAATTATCAATCTCATTCCCATTGTTAAAGAGATCAAGTGAAACCAATTTAGGAAGAAGTGTGATCTGTGAAGGAATATGCCCTGTGAAACTGTTTCCTGACAGGTCAAGTTTTTCCAAAGACTGAAGACTGAATATGTTGATAGGTAGGTTTCCTTGCAATCCAGTGGAGCCCAGATTTAGCAATTTTAAAGAAGAAGAGATATTCAGATTATTAGGTAAAACTGAAGAGATTGTAACATCTTCAAGCGAAAGTTCTTTCATAGCAGTAGAATTTTGAAGCAGATTGATGAAAACATGAGGTTTTAAAATAAGATCAACCCTTTTAAAAATCCCATTGTTAGAGAGATCAAGGGACACCAATTTATGAAGGTGTGAAATGTCTGCGGGAACTTGACCCGTAAACCCACAATAAGACATGTTGAGATGTGTGAGACTATTAGAAAGCTTGCTTATGTGAGGTGGAACCTGAGAATCAGTAAAATTATTGAAAGCAAGGTTGAGTCTCTGGAGACGAGGAAGGTGAAAAAGAGTCGTGTTAGGGTGGATAGTACCTTGCACCATGCCACAACTCAGGTCAAGACCGATAACATCACCGGTGGAGCGGTCACAAGTTACCCCATTCCAATCACAACAGTCCGTACTTGTGTTCCACTTTATAATTTTTGGAATATAACCCGAACCAAGCCAATCTTCACACTCATACAGGGTATCATTGATTGAGGAAAGGTTTTGTTTGAACAGAATCAAAGCATGGGCTTGTTTAACTGAACATCTATGAGTGGTGTTCATAGAAGATGAAGAGGATGAACTGGGAGAGATAAAAATAATAAACGAAAGGAAAAAGAAGAGCAGCATTGAATTACTCATTTTTGTTGTTGGTGTGTTTCTAGTAGCTATACATATTCATACTTTGGTACAATCTATATAAACACATTATGGCTATTTGTTTGTGGTCTCAAACTTCTACTTTCATGTCTTATTATGCAAAATATCAACTTCTAATTGTTTGTGGCCCATAATAAAACTTCTCACCCAAATACTGGCCTAATGCAGATTGTTCAATAACGTGTCTTTTGGTTTACAAGACTTTGATTTGGTCATGTCTTTTAGGGTTTTGGAAGTATACTTACAAATATCTTGTAATGAAATTAAGCAAATTGGTTTCAGGATGACAAATATCATAGACGCATTATTGCTTCATAAATCAAACATAAGGCAAACGCGTTACAATTGTCTCAAATAGTGAACATAGACCACAACTTACATTATCATATTCCATATGGAGATATAAAATGTGGAGATAAAAAAATATAATAAACAAAAAAGTGAAATTTCATCTAACGTCTCAAAACACATACTCTGTCCAATGAACTGAAAATATATAGATTGGTGCCAATAAAGTTGGCTAATTTATTGATTTCCTCAAACTAGCATGGTTGTTAGTAACAAGGGATTCATCCCCAAAGAATACAAACGTAAATGATTTCTGTCTCCGATATAAATGCTAATGATTATTCAAAACTAACTAAAAGCTGTACGGAATTGCAGCATCCACAAGGCAACCTGCATTATGAAAAAGCGGGCCTCTAATGAAATCTGCTCAAAGCAGACAAATAGGTAGGTAAAGAGCGAACTCGCATGTGACAACTTTTCCTCAATCAATGCCTCTGAAGAAACTCTTCCAATGATTATGAAAGACTCCACAGATGGTCTTTGTATCTGTCGATAAACAATATACAAACCTCACTTCCACACACTTTCAAATTATAATTATTATTATACATGTTCAAAAGACATTTATAAATTTGGTAAAAAAGAAGATACAAAAGCGTTATTTACAGAACGCAAGCAATCATTGGTCTTTAACATCAGCATGATAACTCGAGGTAGTTTATGCAAAAGCACTGTGATTTGCGGGAAACACTGAGAAGCATACATCTGCAAAACAAGACATCAACAGTCAAAATGAAAAGGCCCAAATGATTCAATTGTTAGTTATGAAGGGTGAGTCAGTTCACCTGACGTTCTGAGTGATCATTGCCTTGTATGGCAAGATGGTCAACTGCAGGGTCAATGACCCGATTCCAAGGCCTCATTGTAAGAATCCCTGCAAATAATGCATAAAGATCCTCTCCGGCACCCAATTTCATGCAATTTTCCTTGATTCCTTTCGCATCATCCTGCAAAAACATTCACATGATAAGCTTGTTGATCACGTAAACATGGTAAGAAGATAAAAGGTGATTATTAAGATTCAAGAAAAACACCTTCCAGAGGGCAGCATAGTTGGTCCTAGTGGAAACGTCAAGTTTTTTGTACAGACCGTGGTCCAGCAGTACCAATTGTGGCTTTCTTCTTCCTCTTCATATACATACAAACAATAAAAACATCAAATAAAATTTATAAAAAACGGAAAACATCAAAAAAAAAAGAACAAATGAAAGTGCGACTATGAAAGATGGTCGACTCCCATAAGGAGCAGATTTTGTAAACGTTATCATTTCTTATATTTTTAATATTTAAAATCATCCAGGTCTCTTATCAAATTAGATCAAAGCTACGTTGTATGAGAAATTTGATAAAAATAGAAAGCTTTTACATTAAAAAACATAGTAAAAAAATGTATGATTACAAGTGTTGTTTAACAATTAGATGTCATACCAAAAATGCCACTTTTGTGGGAAGGCAGTGTGCGAACTAGCAAGTTGGCAGCATGTGGGTCACAATGCACAAATCCATGTTTAAACATCATCTCAGCAAATGTTCTACTCACCTGTATTGTCAAAAATCAGTAACATACGAAGCAAAAAAAGAAATAATGACAATTTACTATCTAGAAAGAAAGAACTTACTAGCCTTGCAATGTCATGAGGGTTGAGTCCAAGTTTTTGAATGCTCTTCAAATCATTGACTTGTGGGCCTTCCACAAACTCCATGGTCAGCAGGTGCATAAACATACTCTGCAATATGAGGAGATAACCTTCGAAAATTATCCATACATTTTATGCTGTTGTTGGCCTCATTTAAGAAATCTAGTTCCTGAAAACCATCATCGTAATTTTATTAACAATATATTTTTAAATACATAATGCCACCTTACATTTGTTCATCCAGTTTTTGGTGTTTATAATGTAGCAGGATATCATAACAATTTCAAGTTTTATAAACTATGAAACACAAAGTAAGAAATAGAAAAGGGGGTGAATGAATCGAAACAGTAGGTTCCTTTGATTGGTAAGTACTTATCCTTTTGTACCTATTTTTATGTAATGGTAAACAAGATTCTTACGCAAAACTTCAAAACTTAGAATATAGATTTTAATAAACAAGTGACACGCCAGGGAAGCCGGCTAAGCCTTAGCCGCCGCTTTATGGGCACAGAATTTTGTGAAAAGTAAACGGAACCCACTTTCAGCTTATAAAAATTCCACACGTGTCAAGGACGTCAAAACTTAGCCTACATCTATAGTTATTTAGCCGACATCCTTGACTCTTAGCTTCAGTAGCAGTAGCGTGTTTATGATGTTCAAATATAGACATTGTAATACAAAATTTAAACAAATACTCAAATATAGACATTGTAATACAAAATTAAAACAAATACTTAAAATATAGCATAATTTGATCAGAAAGTTCCCTACAACTGCCTGATTCAAAAGGGTCCAGATGCATCCTAAACTTCTTTACCTGCATCATATTTAAAAAAAAATGAAAGAAAACAAAGTTACGAGTTCTGAACAGTTTTGGAGAATAGAAAAACATATGAAATACATACCATTCATGAACTAATTTTATCATCTTCTCTTATTTTGCCTCTTCATGATCACATAGTTTGCTTCATCAACAATTGCATTGACCCATTTCGGTCTTCCAGTTGATAGCATTAGATATCCCAACACGAACCCAAGTAAGATTCCACATATGTATCCCATCATCACCACTTTCCATGCAAATCCACTCTCATCTTCATCTCCATCACCTTCAAGTTGTGGTTCGTGCAGACGCTCACTGCAATTTTTGGGCAATGGAAACCCACAGAGTTTTGGATTCCCTCCAAACGAATTCCCTTCAAATGTGTTGAACTGTCTTCCTTGCGGAATGTGGCCCATGAGATGCTTTTGGGACAGATTTAAGAACTCAAGAGAGGTCACATCAGCAAGGCTTTGTGGGATCTCTCCTGTGAGTTGATTCCATGACAAGTCTAACGATTCAATTTCTGAAATATTTCCAAGAGCCTGTGGGATTCGGCCCGTTAGGCTGTTATGGGACAGGTTGAGCGCTTTCAAAGAGTTTAGATTACCAATGATGTTTGGAATCTCCCCTTCAAATTTATTGTTTGATAGATCAATAATCGTGTACTCAACCAAAAGTTGTGGGAAATTTTAATCCACTCCTTTCACTGCACAAGTGATAGAGTAATACTTGCCAGCTATGTATAAATATTCTGGTTCTTTGTTCTTTATTACCACATTCTTCATGGCATTGAAATTTTGAAAGTATTGTGTAGGGAGTTTGCCTACAAACCCATTATGAGATAAGTCAAGAACTCGCAGACTTGGAAATGGGAAATTAACAAAGGAAGAGGGTACAATGCCACCATGAAAATTGTTTGATCTGAGGACGAGAACCTCTAAATTGGGAAGATCTCCTAACCAACCCGGGAATGTGTCATTTAAGTGGTTGTTTCCCAAATCAATTACACTCAATTGTTTACATTTGTTTAAAGAAGTTGGCACCTTTCCTTCTAACTCATTTCCATTCAAAATAAACCCTTGTAATTGGCCCCAATCCTTGTATACATTTGGAATGGTGCCCGTTATTGAGAGTTATTTGAAAGATCAAAAAGTTCCAACCCATTTCCTCCTATATCCCCTACCCAATCAGGAATGTGCCCATGTATATCATTTCTTGACAGATCTAAGTAATGAAGAGCTGTCATGGATCGAATGAATGCCGGAAACACCTTTAGACTGCAAGAGGCCAAACTTAAGGACCTAAAATTAGGATTGACATAATGATTAGCATTATTGGTGGTAACAGATATACCACTAAATGACAGAACAAGTTCTTGAAGGTTTGTGAGGCTTGATAACAATGTATCCAACTCCCATTCACCTCTAAAATTATTATATGAAAGGTCTAGGGAAGTGAGGTTGGTAAGCCGTTGAAATGTTTGCTGGATGGGGCCATTATCAAGCACATCAATCTGCCCGCTTAATCGATTGTTAGAAAGGGATAATTGCATTAAAGATTGAAGAGAAAACAACTTCGGTGGCATATTTCCTTGGAATATGTTATGATCAAGCACGATATATTCTAAAGAAGAAAGGGTAAACAAGGAAGAAGGTAATGTTCCAGAAAGCTTGTTATATGATAAATATAGATATTCAAGGGATCTAAGGTTACCTATGGATTTGGGTATCTCTCCCGACAAGCTTGTGTATGACAGAACTAAAACCGTGAGAGGGGAGTTAGTGCTTGTGTTAACATTGGGAAGTGGACCAGAGAGATTTTTGTTATTTGACAAGTAAAGGCGTTCCAGTAGATATTCAAGACTTAAGATGTTATCAGGTAACCTTCCTTGTAAGCCGGTGTATCTAAGCCAAAGTGATCTTAGAGAAGAAGAGATATTAAGATAGGTGGGTAAAACAAAACCTATATTAACTTCACGAAGCAAGAGATCTCTCAAAAAAGTGGAATTTTCAAGGAGAATACTGAAAATATGAGGTTGCATATGCAAATTATCAATCTCATTCCAATTGTTGGAGAGATAAAGTGAAACCAATTTAGGAAGAAATGTGATCTGTGATGGGATATGCCCTGTGAAACTGTTTCCCCACAAGTAAAGTTCTTCCAAAGACTGAGTATGTTGTTAGGTAGGTTTCTTTGCAATCCAGTGGGGCCAAGATTTAGCAATTTTAAAGAAGAAGAGATATTCAAATTATTAGGTAAAACTGAAGAGATATTAAGATATGCTAGCGAAAGTTCTTCCATAGCAGTAGAATTTTGAAGCAGATTGATGAAAACATGAGGTTTTAAAATAAGATCAACCCCATTAAAAATCCTAATGTTAGAGAGATCAAGGGACACCAATTTATGAAGGTGTGAAATGTCTGTGGGAACTTGACCCGTAAACCCACAAGAAGACATGTTGAGATGTGTGAGACTATTAGAAAGCTTGCTTATGTGAGGTGGAACCTGAGAATCAGTAAAATTATTGTAAGCAAGGTTGAGTCTCTGGAGATGAGGGAGGTGAAAAAGAGTTGTGTTAGGGTGGATAGTACCTTGCACCATGCCACAGCTCAGGTCAAGACCGATAACATCGCCGGTGGAGCGGTCACAAGTGACCCCATTCCAATCACAACAGTCCGTACTAGGTTTCCAGTTAATCATTTTTGGTTTACAATCAGAACCAAGCCAGCCTTCACTTATGTAGTTAAACCAAGACATGTAATCATAAAAATGTATGATTACAAGTGTTGTTTAACAATTAGATGTCATACCAAAAATGCCACTTTTGTGGGAAGGCAGTGTGCGAACTAGCAAGTTGGCAGCATGTGGGTCACAATGCACAAATCCATGTTTAAACATCATCTCAGCAAATGTTCTACTCACCTGTATTGTCAAAAATCAGTAACATACAAAGCAAAAAAAGAAATAATGACAATTTACTATCTAGAAAGAAAGAACTTACTAGCCTTGCAATGTCATGAGGGTTGAGTCCAAGTTTTTGAATGCTCTTCAAATCATTGACTTGTGGGCCTTCCACAAACTCCATGGTCAGCAGGTGCATAAACATACTCTGCAATATGAGGAGATAACCTTCGAAAATTATCCATACATTTTATGCTGTTGTTGGCCTCATTTAAGAAATCTAGTTCCTGATAACCATCATCGTAATTTTATTAACAATATATTTTTAAATGCATAATACTACCTTACATTTGTTCATCCAGTTTTTGGTGTTTATAATGCAGCAGGATATCATAACAATTTGGGAAGCAGGTCAAAGTCAAAGATTAGCCTCTAACCTATATTCAGACCAAGCACAACTATGGTTATTGCCAAATATCTCCATTTACAAACACATGCATAAAATAATAACAGCTAATGATATAAACCTGTAATCAAATGAGGGAAAGATCCAATGCAGAGTATTAACAATCAATTCCACCGTTGCATAATCTGCAGCTGCGGTATCTGTCATGTGCATATGTTGTACCTGCAAAAAGAATAATTATCAATATAAAGAATCAAAATAAGATGGAATATTAATGGTAACAATTAAAGTTCAACCGAACCGGATTGAAGACTATTTACAATCGAATTAAAACATGTTGGACTCAAACCAGGTCTAGTTTAGAAACCGATTTATAAAGGAAAACCATACCGGATAGAGCCAGATCTGATGATATACCAAACCAATTTTGTACTAACGGATTGGATTGTGTTCAAACCGTTTTTACCCAGATGGTTACATGATTCGTTTCGGTTTTGATTGAGCAATAGTTCAATTTTAACCATTAGGAAAATGATATTGGGCCAAGCTACCAATATCTCAGGCTCAAAAACAAGAGGAGAAGAGCCCGTTTCAAATATGAAAATTATAGGCCCAACACATGTAACTAAAAGTCTAAAACTAGGTGGAAGCCCATCACCTTATAGAAATAGAACTAGATACCCATCACATTATAGAAACATAAGCACTGTCGATATCTTATGTTAAAATGTTTTTTTTTCCTGTAAACTAGTTTTATCTTGCTCCAATCTTGATTTCTCAAAATAATAAAATTAAAAATTTAACCAAAATATTCACCCAAAAAACTCATTGAATGACAGATATTAATAAACATAAAATCAATCTCTTTATCCTTCAGTATCATTATCCAAATGGAATGAGCACCTCTAGGCATAGCCCAGACTTATCCCTTTTATCTTTTTAATGACGACTCACACTTTACTTTCTATTTCTAAACTACACCAAGAGGGTAATCTACTCCAATAATATGATTTGAATCATAGTTTTCTCTTCAAAAGGTAGAAGTCTATACCACCCAATCAAAGCTGGAATAGTTGCTTAACACAAATATGATGACATGAACATGATAACATATGCCGTTGTAGCATCATAAAGAAACTCATAAGTTAAAACGTATTCCCGATTACGAGTTATAACATTACATCCACACCACATAATAACAAATCAAAAGTTTGTTATATTAAAAAACTAGGTTAGGTACCCGTGTACAACACAGGTTTAACAAAGTTAAATTTATAAGTTCAATATATTCGAAATATCAAAGTTAAATAATATATTTTTTTTAATAACTGACATAATGTCACTAAAAAATATATTAATAGACGTGGTATAAGCCATATGACAAAGCACTAAGTTTAGTTGTATAATTCATTACATACACAATCGCTTCCTATACAAAAGGAACCTTCTAATTTCATTGATAGCAGCAACATGACATCCGTTTTAGCATAGAGGCCACCAATTTCAGTTAGAGAAAAAATAATGGGTAAAATAGGTAAAAGTATTACACTTGTGACTTGTTATCCGGTGTTTATATGATGAAACATTCATCATGGTGGTTGTTCCATAAATAAATACAGAATTGCGCATTGAAGAAGCTATATTACATGGTAAATTATGTGATTTATTATTAAGCAGAAAAGTACATTAAGAAGAACGACCTTGTACTCCTTTGACTCATATAAAGTCAAATGAAAAACAAAAATTTTGGCGGGTCAACCCAACCCACTCTGACCCTTTAAGATTATCAAGATAAATTCACTTGTTTATTGCTGAAGAGAAGAAAACTAATTAAAGTATTCGTGAAATAAAAACTAAAACATCTAATTATGAATAAATTATTGCCGAAAGGTAAAAAGAAAGAAAAAAATCACTTTCTTTGATTAATAAATTTCTTAAAGTTTTGAGTAAAAGAACATGAACTATGCATTTTCAAATATGTCACATAACTTAGGTACAATAAGCATTAAGTAAGCTTATTCTTAAGGAGTAAGCTCATATCACCAACTTTTTACGTAAACCTTGTTATGACACCAGAGGAATCACTTGAGCAAACAGATTTAGAAGCGGAAGCTTCTGCGTGGTCTAAAGAAAAAAATAATCCAAGTGAAAAGATAGCATATCATCCTATAAAATATATAAGTTAGTTTATGAGAAGTAACAATTACCATAAAGGTGAAGAATGTTCATTAGAACCAGTATCTGAAGCTAACTCATTACTTGGTACAATACTTAAAGAAAGATATGCTAATCCACTCTGAAAAAATTTTGGTTTTTCAAAGAGAGATAACATCACCTGTTGGTTGAGACGATGGTTTTGAAATCCAAGATCTGAGGAGATCGATGGAATTAGGGTTATGATTAATTGGGAATGTTTTGGTTTTTCAGCGCATCTGGTTGCTTATTATATATATGACATATATTTTTAACCCATGGATACCTAAAATGGCTGAGAATAGAGATTAGGATTTTAGACCGGAATTTTATAAAGAAAAACAAATTGTGGATGTTTAAAACTTTTTTATTTTTAACAATAAATTTCTTTTCAACGAAAATCCTCTTTATCCATCTTATATTTTTCAATGATTTGAACCCACCATCTTCATTTTAAAAAGATAGACCTCATACCACTAGATCATTGATGAAACCTTTTTGTTATTTCGTGAATCTATTATTCACTATTGCATTCTATTTCAAATTAATTGAAAAATAAAAAAAAAACTATCATTAAAGTTGAGTGATCTTAAAAGAGCAAAATGTTTTTGAATGATATTATGAAACGGAATAATAGTTACTCTTTGGTGAAGTTTTTCCATATGTAAAATGATGTTCAGTCTAGTGGCACGCAAAATGAACGTGTTTGAAGATGGTTTAAGATCGGGTAATACTTACAGAAATAAAGACATGCAACTCGTAAGTTAATTCTTAATTCAACAAATCAAAAGCGAACTCCTACAACTCATACTATATACACATTCATGCTTATGAAAGAGCTGCATACACTACAACAATGCCAATGAGACACAAATCAAATACTACAATACTATCACTAAACAAAACAGCCTTTACCATATGTAAACAACATAATTTGTTCGTGTTCGAATGGTCGTTTATTAGCCTAAAGAAACCTGCATGTTTTACTCCAACAACCATGAGCCATCTTAAGTGTCGCTTGCCAATCCTCTCTTTCAACCAATCCATTAACAACCTAGTAATAAAATGCCATATATTAACCACAATATTATTAATTACCTTTGATTGATTAACAACAAACGAACCTCAACTAATATTCCCCTCCACTTTCACAAAGAATACCAACATGCATTGAAAATTAAAAAATCATATATAGATAACAATATTTACTAATATTGTCTAGGTTGTTCCGGATAACGTTAACTTTCAGCCGCTCAGTTGATTAGCTGACTACCACTATACCTTAAGTTTGATGGTACAGTGACAATTAATATTTCATTTTAAAGAGTTTAGAATAAACAAGTATACAAATCATAGTATTAATAATCAGAACCGAAACATATAAAATGTTGTGTTTAGAAAGTAATATGAAGTAGAAAGTTATATGCACGTAGTCTAGCAAAGACAGAAACATGACATGAGAAAGAGAGAGGAGTTTTAAGACTTATAAATGTACAGGAATAAACTACACAAATTAATTCAGGTATACAAAATAAATATGTAGTGGTTAATTGAGAAGAAAACTAAATGGTCCTAGTAGGATCCAGACATATGTTTCTAATTATCTTCAAGACAACAAACACATACTGCTATCACTACGTACCTCTTATGTACTACACCACAAAGAAAAGCCTCATATATACACAAACTAGGTTAGGTACCCATGTCTTACATGGATTTGATAACTTAATTTTGTAAGTGATAACTTTTGTTAAATAAAGTTGAGTAATACATTAAATAAGTATATGAAGTTAAATTATAACTACTATTTACAATCTTAAAAGTAAATCACAAATCTCTAAATACTTCTTTTGATACAACATTAGATGATATACTAAAAATATGGTAAAAACTAATGTAAAATAGAATTATGAGAGCATAAACGGTACAATCGGAACAATACGAACCAGTCATCAATAGAAGAAAGCTTTCGATCAGTCAAATAATGTGTACTAAAAGAGAATCAATAAGGTTTTGATCGGCAATATATGGATAGAAAGAAGGTGATTACAGTTACAAGGGAAAAAAGGCGGGTTGGGTTCAGTTAATGATCCACGCGCTTTTGATAATGAGCCCACTAGGTAAGTTTTAGAAGCTAAAATTTTTCATCTATATGTAAATGTTTTCTTATATATATACCTTATATATATATATATATGAGATATAATTTATATTAGACAAATTAAATAATGAAAATGTTTAGTTTATAAACATGTTTTATAAACAAACCTAACGCTTTTTAAAAATAAAAATACGTTTTGTAAAAGCAATTAGAGAAATCATAAAACAAAAAATATATAAAGAGAACTTTAAAAATGAATTAATGTACAATTAATAGGAGATAGAGGCGGGAAAAAAGAGTTAGAATTCATATGAGAATGACATGTGGGTGGTAAGAGGAAACTTTTATTTATTATATAGTATAGATACACACAAACACAAAATGCAAGCTCGGGTTCAATTGATTTATAAACTAGCCGAGTCAAAGTCGGCTTGCGAGCCAACTTATTTAATTTAATGTATAGTGTTTGAATCAAATATAAATGACTTTTATCATAAGAAGTGTACAAATAATTGTAGTAATTATTATTACTTTATAACTTTTGAACTAGAATCATTATTATTACATTACTTTATTTTTTATAACATAAATATTCTAGTTTAAAACTGTAATTACACTAGTTATTTGTATGTTGAGTAGGTTAAAATTTTTTATAAAGGATCCCACCCCTTTTATGTACGTATGTGTGTGTATACATAAATTGCTATTTTTTACACCATGGCTCGAGTACGGCCTGCGTAGGCTATTATTATTACGAACACACACAGTGCTCGGGCTCGTTTATTAAACAACATAGCATGCATCACCAAGACCTACCGGTCTTCTGTCGAAACACGTGGGTTACAATCAACTAGTTTGTTTAATTGGTTTATATATTTGGGTCTCTTGTCCCCAATAACATTTGGGTCGTACACAGTAACTCATCGACGTTGAAGAATGATAAATTTATTTTCAGTAGGATCTGATTTTCCATTGAAAAAAGGATGACAGTTTAGCTTATTACCCGCATGCTTACCTACCATTGTAGTTGAATCCTTTGGTTGCTGTTAATAAAAGATTTTCCATTGTGCATTGTATTCAGAAATCGGTTCAAGTGAGAACGGAAAATGCGTATAGTTGGACTTGGGTGGCACTAGCTAGCTGCACTTGTTATCACATGATCTGAGCTGTAAACTGCTTGACACGTGTGAGTGTGTCATCGGATTGCAGCTTCGTGTACACGTATGCAAAAAGATAATAACATGTTGTTCCATTATGAAAATGGAAAGACCTTAAAATAACAATAAGTTATCATAAATATTTTGAAAAAAATAGTATGAAACTATTTTATAAATTATGTTTTATAAGAGATGTAGTAGCACTAGTACAGTCATTGTAACATAAAGGGTATGTTTGATAAGGAGCTTTTATGAGTTTCAAGCTTAAAGCTTTTAAGAAAAAGCTCCTACTTAACATAAAGCTTTGTTTGGTTCAATGGGTTTAAAGCTTTTATATTAGGAGAAAAAGCTCTTTTTCTAAACGCTACTAGACTAGCGTTTGAGAAAAATCTTCAAGCTTTTACAATTTTGGTACTTAAACTTTCATCAACTTTTGTTAATTTATATAATAGTTACATATTTTACCTTTATTCAAAACTAACTACCTCCATGACTCTTTAAAAGTTCGTAACTTTTTTACACGTTTGCTGCCTTTGCACGAAGTACACGTCTGCATTCGGGTTATGCGTGCACTAATATCAAATGAATCACGTACCGACACTGATTATGCGGTTGATCACATGTTGCGCGCGCACTCCGCCGCACCACGCTGGCACCCAATTAGTTTTATTAAAAGCTCCAACTACTCTGCCAAATACCTAAATATATCTATAAAGCTCCAGCTACTCTGCCAAACACCTAAATATATCTAAAAAGCTACAGCTAACAGCTACCGGCTACCAGCTACGAGCTTCCAGCTTTCAGCTTCCAACTAGTTTTACCAAACATACCCAAAGAGTTATAGAAAAGGTATATTAATATAAATGAGATCCGCAGTTGTTTACATATACAGGCTAAACTATTAATCTTCTAAGAACATGGATAACTAGTACAGTCAGTGTAACAGAAAGATTTGTTGTATAAAAGGTATATTAGTGTGAATATAAATAATTACAATGCTTTAACCTTGGAAACAATATCTCCCTAGTCCCTATATATTGGTAAACAATATATGTAGTTATGTACAGTGATATATATTATGTAACTATATTATCTCTATAATTAATAACTATATGTTGTACAACATAGTCATGTTGATCATGTATATCGATCGCTTTGTCTTTAAAGAATGTCTCATACATATATTATATCATTTGTGCACATGTTCATTTCACCAATATTGCAAACGATAATTAACACCCATTGTAAAGCTAGCATGCACGCATGTTGAATACGATATTAATTTTCAATTTTAGTAATATCTCACCGACATTAATTGTTCAATAATCAATATTAATTATTAACTAAGATATTAAACTTCCATCCTAATTTTGCATCTGATCAGAGTGTTATGATATATTATTATTACCAATAAAAGAAAAAAGGAAATCAAAATATGTATTTCCTATTGCACATATATTCTTATTACAGCAAATTTTGTATATGGAAAAAAAGTCAAAAACAAGAAACAAAATGGATAAAATAATATAAGTTTAATTAGATGAACATGGTTAAGGGACGGATTCCAATACAGATAAATTAAAATACTAAAATGCAAATAAACAGAGTAATACAGTTTTGAACAAAATATTTATACCATAAAAAATAAAATATTATAAAAATAATTACTATAATTCAAACATTATAGTGTAATAATAATTACTTTAGTTATCTATATTTACTTATATGTACACATCTCACGATAAAAGTCATTTCTATTTGATCCAAATCTCAAATAAAAAAAATCAAAATTTGATTCCTAAAAATACATATTCTAGCTGTATCTCGGAACGTTTAGATTGTCAAAAATACTAAGCATATATGGTTGTCATTGTAGTGTTTATCCTAACCATTGCACATATATATATATATATATATATTCTGACCTAAACCCTCCACCTTTACTCCTTTAGTACCACTCACTCACTTACTCGATCATGGCTTCAAGCCTACTCATGATCATCTGCCTCCTTACCACCACCGCCACTGCGGCAACCAATATCAAACCCACCTCCAATTGGACACTCCTCCAATCCAACGTTGGCATCAATGTCATGCACATGCAACTCCTCCCTAACGACCGAGTATTAATGTACGACCGTACCGACTACGGTGCCTCTAAAATCTCCCTCCCCTACGGCAAATGCCGCAACGACTCACGTGACAAGACGTTGAAAATAGACATTTGGTTCTGACAGACATTTGGTGTTCCTCTGCCTCGTTGTTACCCGATGGGAGCGTTTTTCAAACGGGGGGTTCAAATCGTGTGATAAGTGTGATTGGAAAGAGATCCCGTCAGCTTTAATCAATAAAAGATGGTACTCCACGAACCTGAACCCGGTGGTTTACAATCCGAATAACCCATTTGGGCAACGGTTTGATATTCAAACCCCGAGTAGCATACCTAGAATGTACCGCGATTTTAGCTCATGATGGTAGGGTGCTTGTTGCGGGAAGTAACCCTAACAAATATTATAATTACTCACATGTCCGTTTTCCCACTGAACTTAGGTTCAAGGCGTTTTCGCCATCGTATTTGGATTCTAGATTATCTGACTCACAACCCACGATATTACCTGGTCCCCTGACCAAATTCGGGTATGGGGACAAAGTGATCATTCAGTTCAAGGTTTTAGGTCACGTGGACCCAAAACAAGTGTCAGTACACTGTTGGCGCCTCCTTTTAATACCCATTCATTTTCCATGAACCAAAGGTTGTTGATCTTTAATGGGGGGAACACCCGGCTTGTCAAGGGGGACACGTATCAAGTGGAGGTGATGTTGCCGTTGTCGATCAACATTGCTCCGGCAAACCATTATATCTTGTTTGTGGTTCATGCCAACTTCCAAGTGAAGGCCTTTGGGTTCAAATAGGCTGAACCCGTAAATGTGTGATTTATGTTTTGTTTTGTGTGATTTATGTTTTGTTTTTTTTTAAGGTTGCTGGATAATTTGTATTGAGTCTTTAAAGCTGAATTAATATTTTATGTTTTGTTGCTGAATACTAATAAGAACTATATAGTCTGTATTTAAATATTGGGATTTTCTGATATATATATATATATATATATATATATATATATATGTCTTAAGGACACATGTAAGAAACATTTATTACGTGAAATACTCTTATTTAGCCTTCTATCATTCCCTCCTAAATTTTCATTTCATTTATTACTACTGATTAAATTTTTAGTTACTAAGTGATGCATGGTAATTTGCTAAGGTTTAAATCAACCTTTATTCTACTATGTAGGAAAGTAATTATATGATGGTATAACCCAACAAGTCATGAAAGATGTGTGTTAGTAGATTGTATACCACTGGCTTATTATTGCGAGTCAGGATGTTATGCTTTTGAAGAGGTTTTGTAGAAGGAAACAATGTAATACCTTGCAATGTATGAAAGTTAATACTTCCCCAGATCTTCGACGTTTGGGAACACGCGTCATTTGTTAATGTTGCTATCGGTTTGGATTTCGATACGGGCATTCTTTGTTTGCGTGAAAATTTCTTCAATTGCATCCACAAGTGTAGAAATGTTCTGTCATACTTGTACAAGATATTATACCTTATGGAAGCAGTGTTCACAATAGAAATTAGCTAAGGATGGCTTTCATACTACTTTATCACCAACTTATAACAATTTGAAATCAAATCTATAACATAAATAAGTATGCTACAACATATTGTGGCCTTTGGGTCACCTTCATTGACGACATTGCCGTGTTCAGGTAACGCCTTTATATACTTCTCAGTTTAGATATCCACATATCACATACCAATCGGTTTCCATAACTAAATTAATTTAGTGATTAGACTCCAAATATGAATTCGAGACAAACATGAATTTTTTTACTTATTGTTGAAAAGATTACAACTAAACAATTTAAAGAGGAACACCGCATTACTTAGTAATTTAATTTTGCCTTTTCTTTTTTCTTGCGGATATTGCGATTATGAAGCGTTGGACATGCATCCCAGAAAATTATGCGTTTCATCATGCCCGTCGGAGCCAAAACTAAACAGTCGGTTTTTAAATTGTTGGCGTCAAAACTAAACGGTCGGCGCCAAAACCAAACGTTCTCTTTTCACAAAAACGGTCAGGCCCGACCGTTTAAGTGTATATGTTTCAAGATGTGATTGGTTCAAAAACGGAAGGGTGTGAGACAGATCTGCCGGGTGTCAATTCTATTATAGTGGATCATTCCGTTTAGAAAAGAGCCAGGGGATTAGTCAAGGAATTTGTATGGTCAAATGAACCATTTTAATCATTTTTTCTTTTATTTAATGTTGATTCTAAAGGATCAAGGACAAGAACTTTTGAGTTGTTATCAGCAAATAAAGGGATATGGATCGTAAAACTGACCTTGTGTCGAGTATTGTCACTTTTCGTAGGTAATGAATGAATTTTAGAAAGAGTCATATAAATACAGTAAAACCTTTATAAATTAATAATGTTGGGACCGGGATATTTTATTAATTTAATGAGATATTATTAAATCGATAAATTAATGAATTATTAATTTAAAGGGTTGGCAGCAAATCTAATTAATGTATCGACCTTCAAATTTTTTATGTCCGTTCACTTTACCTATTTGAATAAAACAGAAACAAGGACCTTCAAAATTCTCATATACAACTCTTCACAACTTTTTGTTGCAATATGAGAATACAGTGCCTCAACTCTTAATTGCAATATGGGGAGATTTAAAGATGATCAACTCAATATGGATTTGAAGTTAACAGAAAAACAAGTTATTATAGATTCATTTTTTTACTAGACAATCCTAGATATTTGGAATGTTTTAGTAATTATAAATTTATAGTTCTGCAGAAACCAATATACTTACATTAGGATATCAAGAAAATTATTATTTTATCGATTGAGGTCCAATTTTGTAGTGGTCCCAAATTGAGACCAGACAAATTATTAATTTTATCGAGTATTAAATTATAGAGATTCTACTTTAGGTGAAATTCTTCATCTGTATAAACTACATTCAAAGTTAACTGAAACGTTCATTGTAAAAGCTTATTGTAATTTGTAAAAGTTCTAGTGTAATACAAATTTTTAATTTTGACTAAAGACGTATGAACTATGCAGTGCTAATTCTACATAAGGCTACCACAGAATTACCTGGTTAGAATAATTAACTCGGTTAATCGTAGCTTTAGAACAATTGATCCTTTACCTCTTGTTCTTTCTGAGTTGGTGAGTTATTCTGACTTACATGAGTTTTTCTGAGTTGGTGAGTTTTTGTAAACCAAAGGTGTAGGAACATGAGAATTTTGTGATGCTTTTCGTTAAAATTAAAATATCGTTTATTATTATTAGGTGATCGATTAAGCAAAAGTATACATGGCATGACAAGACTTATCAACTAGCAATAAAGGTTGGTTGTAGATGCTTTAAAATAGGGGCATCTATCAAAGCAATTGTTAAGTTGCCATACTTGTTGTATTTGAAGCAAATAAGCAATTGGTATAAGTTGTATAACTAATTGTGGTTGAATTAGCATTCACTGGTATTTGCATTGCTAACAACTTGATGTGTAGATAAGCATGTGCAACGATGATATTGCCTAACAACACAAAATCAAAATAAATTATTAAGCTAATCAAATTATACCTTTTAAATATGGTAATGAATGTAACAATAATCATCATAACCAAAAACTGAGAGCACAAGCACTTCATTTCACCAACAAAATAACATTGATCTACCAATGATCTTTTTTAATCCAATGTTTCTTGTTATCATAAAACCAAAAACCATCTGTTCTTGCCTCCCATATACAATCTTTAACAAACCCCCCAACACAATCACTAATCATATCATCAACAAAAACTGTAACATATTTCTCTTGATTACTGCTTGAAATGGCATTGGTAAAAACGCTCGATATATACAACAAATTTAACTTCCTGGCCTGGTTGAAGCGTATAATCCTCAAGCATCTCCACATTTCGAGCGTCTGGAGCTTCACACCAAAACATTAGATCGTTAACATCTTTGTCTTTGATGTGGAGGACATGATTCCAGCTAGCTTTCGGTGGCAGTGGACCGGCCAAGCAACATGGTGGTGCCACAAGAATGAGTAACAATGCAAGGAATCTCATGGCTTTGTCCATTCTTTTTATATTATGTGAACCTTTGATGCTTGTTATATAGGAGAAAGTTTAGTGGTCTATCAAATATTTAAATTCAAATATTGAAATTAATTGATTTTTTGAACAGGTAAAAGAAACTTCATTGGTATAGTAATTAAGTTATTGAGGACAAAAGATCTTGCATTATGTTTGCTAATTTATTTTAAAAATATATATACATTAATGAATGTAATTAGTATGATTGATATCTAATGTAAATATGATTATTTATATGTACCTTGAAGACTCTGAATTTTAGAAGTTTATGTATTTATCGTGGCATTATTGCAAAACTCTTAAGCAGTGCCTGATATGAATAAATAGAACACGGAATAAAATAAAACATGCGTGGAGTGTGGTTGTTATGTATTTTTCATTTTTAATGTTTTCATTCTTATGTGTGAAGTGTAGTTGTCATGCATTTTCCATTTCAATTATTTTCATACTTTGGGAATAGATGTTTTCTTTTATATGGTAGTTTATTGAGAATAGAATAAATTATGAATTATAATGGATGCACTATATATATATATATAAAACAAATTTACAAGCAAATATCAAGAACAAGATTATATACACTAAATGATATAATAATTATAAATATATGGCATATACGTAGTCTTGATTTTCTACATGGATTAGGCTTGATGATTAATTCAAAATATTTGAATTAATGATATTTTCTTTTAGGTAGTGTCTGATAAGAGATGGGAGACATAATGAAACAAGTCATTTCAAAAAAATGAAAAAAATCATGTTTGATTGTCATGTGATAATGGAATGAATCATTACATAATGAATAAATTCTTTTCAAATATAAAATTTTCATTCTTTTATTGATGTGTTTTTTCTTTTTTCCATTCCTTAGAGCATTCTCATCCTAATCCTTATCTCTAAACTAAAACTTACACTAAAACTCATTATATTTTCTCTCTTTATTTCAATTGAATAATACTTTTTTATATCTTTTTCATTAACTTTTCTCTTTCCCTCACTCATAACCACTTTCAAAAAATATTAAAAAATTATATGGGGTGAACGGTAATTTTTCAAATATACAGAAAAATCACTACTTTTTCTAAAATATAAAAGTTGTTCACTCACAACACCGAAAATCACTCTCTAAATTATAAAAATACCCCTCACATAAAATAGAGGGTTGGATGATAATACTCTTAGAGGAATGGAATCAACAACAACAATAATAATATGATTATTATTATTATTATTATTATTATTATACAAGATTATTATTATATTATAATTTGTATAGTATAATATAACTATTATTATATTAGAGTTATTATTGTATTATCAATATTATTATTGTTTGACGAGTCAACGCTTTACAACACGCATCCATGATTTAATATTTTTATGATTATTTTTATTCGGTTTAATGATTTTGCTAAAACACATGAGCTCTAAAAATGAGTTAATATGAATATTCATATAATTACTGTTATTTATTTATTTATTTATTTATTATTATTATTAACAGTGATAATAATAATAATAATAATAATAATAAAGTGATGATCATTTCATTCCTACATGATAACCAAACACGACAATGAAATAATAATGATCCATTTCATTCCCTTGTTCATTTCATTCTCTCATCCATTCCATTATTTCATCCATTTCATTGCGTAATACACGAAGTTCATTCCTTCAACAGAAAAAAATCACAATTATTATTAATAAATTGGTTTATTATCGTTATTACTTTTATATTATAATATAGGGGAACTGTTATGTTATTAATTACTACCAAAAATAACATTAATAACTATAATAAATAAAAATAAAAGTTATGATATATTCCATTCCTGCATGTCGGTGGATTTCCTCGTAACAGAAGGTGATGTACTTTGGCTTTCCAACATTGTTGTGATCACGAGCATATGCGGTTTCTCTCGGGTAGTTGGGCTTCACTCATTGGTCGTTTAAAAAAAACAAAATGTTTAAACCACAAATTGAAGTGTTAATGATCCATTTCATTCATTTGTCTACTTGATTATCTCGTCCATTCTATTAATCCATACAAAACATGGTGTAAGACTGTAAGTAGCATGTTTTGGTATTAGGATAAAAATTATAAACTGCATATATGGTTTCTTTTTTTATTTTTTCCTTTTCTTTTTTCGGTTTAGTTGTCAAATACCAAATGGCATTGTAATGAAGAGCTTAAAACCAATTTCAGAAACAATATAAACAATAACATGCAAAACTACTAATAGAACTTATTCCAATGAAAGAGCTTTATAAGTTTTTGGTTGAATGTATTCTTATTCCAATGAAAGAGCTTTATAAGTTTTTGGTTGAATGTATTAACACTAAAAGATAATATCATTTCAAGCTTAATCCATGCATAAAAGACTACATATATGCCATATCTTTATAATTATTATACCATTCATAATTCTCTCCTTGATATTTGCTTATTTCTTGTAAGTTTGATGATAATGCATCCATTATTATCATCAAATTATTATAACCTTTGAATTCATAATTTATTCTATTCTCAATAGAATGTGCATTACAATGTACAAGAACCATGACCATGACTATTATCTAATATATATAATTTGAAAGTTTGGCGACGCTAGCATCTTATTGGTGCAAGTGATGGCTTGATATTGGAGTATTGGACAAAGTTTTTTTTTTTTTTTTGTATTTTTATTTTGTTTCGTAGTTCCAGTATCGTAACGAGCATAATCAAAACAAATTAAATTTGTGTCGATTTACCACCACAAATCCCAAGACTAACAACGCGCAGGTTTTACCGACTCACCACCGCAACGCCCGAGTTTTACCGACCCTTTTGTTTTAATTCCGATACCTTAAGTTAGTATTAACTGAATTCGTGTTAACTCATCGTCGTAATGCTCGGGTTTTACCAACATCTGGGTTTCAATGCTGGGGTTTTACCAACTGCCCCGGCGCAACACGCCGGATAGAAAATCTAGTTATTTTATATTTACTAGTTCAGATAAATTGTGAAAAGAAGATGAAGATGTAATGCAAGAACAATAATATTCAAAGTTAATGAGAGGTTATAAATCGTTGTCTAAATCCAGGTTAAATAACAAGGGTGTGAGACCGAGTTTGAGTAATAGAACTAAGCATATATTCATTCATTCAAACAAGCAAGCGAAATTAAAACCACGTTCATATTCGCACTATGCGGATCATAACTTATACGCTAGAAAGCATGAACTTCAACAATAATAATCGCCTTATTTCTTGTTTTCATTCAACCAACCGAGTAAATCATTCGCTCAGAAAGATCAGTACCAACGGCCCTCACATATTTATCCAACTGGCTTTCCAAGTATCCCCTTTCCCTAACTCCAAACGCTTCTCGAATATCCTTCAAAAAAAAGCATGGATAACGAGTTAAACGGGTTATATTTTGAGTAAATTAGTACGCAAAAGTGTACCTTATATTTCAGGTTCATTCCCCTCAAACCAATGACAATATTACTGACATCTTTTCTCATTTCCGCAGGCATCAAACTAGTGGATTCTGGTCCTACTAATTCATCGTCTTCATCATCATAATCAGAGTCTTCAAAAGCACCTTCAGACATTTCTTCATCTCCATCGACACGAATGTCATTTGATTCATACACTTCTTGTTCAATTTGATCTTCACTTGCACTAGGCAAAAGGTCCACCTCGTTTTGCAAAGTGGCATAATCAGATAATACAACGTACGGTTTTCTATCAAGTAGCCTCTTAGCAATATCAAACGAAACCCACCTGCAAGGACACGCTTTTTAGACGTTTAACCCATATTACAACCCAAAACGACACTTTTTTTAACTTACTCATAACGAAGAGGACAGAGAAGCTCAGACGGGCGATAAGCTGCTTTGTATCTCATCTTGTTGCACGAGTGAATATAGTATCCAAGATAATAATACTGCAAGCTACGACAATGGGTTTGACTTTCATTGACCCAATTTATTTCTTGTAGTGCTGAGTACTTACCGAGTGACAAAAATGCAAGATCAGGATCCCAAAATAGATATTTACTGGACAAACATTTAGGGAGAATATCCACCACACCAACTGCAACCAGTTTGCCATTAATCAAATATTGTTGATGGAAAGAACCGAACCCGCATGACGGAACACTACCATCTCCTTTTGATTGAACATAAATTAACGGACTGTCGATCAAGAATCGCTTGTAAGAACTTTCAGTCACGTGATCTGGTGTATCATTATGCACTTTAATCTGGTACTTTCTATATAACTCATATTCTTCCGGGTCAAACGTTGACCGTTTCAAACGAATCTCAAGATTCTGTCTTTTAACCGGAAACTTTTCAGATGTATCATTTGAAGAACTCGCTTTAGAAACTGCAGGTTTTTCAACTGATGCATCTGGCAGAGTTTGTGATTCGGCTGAGTAGAAATTAATATGTCCGTTGCAAGCTTTAACAAACAAACTGATAGCTGACGATGAATTAGTTAAGCGGTTTGCTATCGTTTCTGCAAGAGATTTTGGATCTTTTCCCGTTCCAACATTCTTTTGGGCCCGTTTTAAAGCAGCAGCAATTTGGAAAGAAATGTTGCTGGTATACACAAGATCTTGAGATTCCTCTGCTTGCAACTTCCTTTTGTTTGGTGCAACACTTTTGACAGAAGCTTTCGGGAATTGAATTTCACTAGAAAATTGAAACCCCCCCTGTTCTATGCATGTGAGTATAGCTGAATTGATCTGGTCAGAAAGAAAATCAATCATTTGGTCAATGTTGTTTGATTGCAACCCGTCCTTTTGTGCTGAACTTGCAGATGATGTCTCCTTTTGTTCATCTGAATTCTTGATATTAAGTGAACCATCCAGAAACCTGTTAGCAAGTTGATTATTAAATAACAGAATACCATTATTGTATCACTTAATTATGCAGATTATTATTTCACCTCTGCATTCGTTTGGATACTCGAACTTGTTCTCTAGAAGGGACAAAATCACTTGCTTTCAAACGAATTGTATAAGATGGACAACACGTTTTCTCCATTTCAGGTTTGTAGAGAAAACAACCAGATCTCCTCCAACCTCTGTCAAGAAGAGCTTGGTAATCATGAACAGTCAGACTGTGTGCCCATAAACCTGCAAGATCAAGAAACCGGAATTTAAATTGAGCAAAAAGCACGTAAAGTTCTGTATATTTTATGCTCTAATTGCATACACATCCAGATGACAAAAAAAACACAACTATTTATATATGCCCTGTCGTTCAAATAATCAAATATTGTATATGATACCATAATAATGTCTATTTTTACTGAATATACAAAGGGTATCATTAGAACATAAGCTGAATGCATAATTGTTTAACAAGGCTGTAAGCAGAACATCTTAAACAACAAAAAAGAAGAGATTAAGTACCAGAAATTACATATCTAACCCTCCTAGCGATTTTAAATTTAAGCCATTCAAAGGAAAAAAAACAATCAACAATCTTTGCACAATGCAAATCAAATATGAAGTACTTGAAATTACAAATCTAACCAATCAAATAATGCTGTGTGTTCATCATTTGACATGTTTGGACACCAGAAACCAGATACAATAGTAGCAAGTTAGAACCCTTGTTAAATTTTTAATTTATTTTATGAATTATGATTTTATCCATCTCGTATGATAGAAAACTTCTAAACTTATAGACCCAAAAAAACCGTTCAAAGATAAAAGTTCTTTGATGACAAGAGAGCTCAACAATTCTGTTGGAGTGGTGGTGAGTTGGCAAGTTCTGTTGTGATTTTATTTTACCATACCACTATATTGATTTAGTTTTGCTTGCTAATATACTAAAATATTCTATTGATGATTATTTCCAAGTTCCAACCGATATGTTCTCATTTTACAGTCTAGTAAAAGGTCAATTTCACCTTTGATTTGGTGGTTATGAAAATGAAAACCTCCCAGTTGTTATTTCTATTAAAAAAAACCTGGCATATTCAATTAAAACTGACTAGTCCTCTGGTGATTTACACACTGATAGTTGAAACAATTGACACTTCATAATTTATACATATTGTCTCACTGACCTAAAACTCTGCCTAATTGGAATAGAGGAATACCTTTCTATTAATCAAAAGATCGCATACTTGACTTCGTGTCTTAATAGCACACAACTAGATCATTTAAGGAGCTAGATAGTAAAACTGAGAAAATAAATAGCACTGCTGTGCTGATACTACCTACGATCCTTGCAGTTGGATAGATATAATTGATTATCAATGTCAAACGGTGTAAAAAACGAGCCGATCCAAGTCGAAGCTCGACTACTCTCGAGCTCAGCTCGTTTATTACTTATTAACTAAACTATATACGTTTTTAATTAATTTTGTATACTTCAAAAAAATACCTTAAACGAGCCTAAGCTTGGCTCGAGCTCATGTAGTACATGTACCTTAAATGAGCCAAAACTCGGCGTTGTGCCGTGTGAAATTAATACATAAAAGTCCAAATAAGATAAAACTTAAAAATGCACGGCTAGCTAAAGCTCAACGAGCCTAAATGAGCTTTCCATACAAGGCTCAGGCTCAAGCTCGATAACTAAACGAGCTTTATTTGAGACTCGGATTCGTCTCAAGCTCGAAAAACTCGACTCGTTTGGAGCTTTCTATCGATCCTCAAACCCTACCAGTCTCCCATTGGATATCAATACTTTTTGTAAATCTACTAGTTAACCTATCGGTTTACAGTCCACTTCAACATTAAAGTAATTATTATCTATGCTTACCTACTCATACGATTGATTCAGAATCCCTAATTCTCCACAAATGTAAAAAATTAAACCTAACTAACGAACTAACCGTGAGTAATACTGGAATTGGGACCGGATTTGCAATAACCGCAAGAGCTTCTACGGCGACCAACGTCAACGACAACGCTGCTTTTAACATTATTATCGATGATGATTTTACTGCTACTGCTAGCTTCGCTCTTGATCTTACGCTTATCCGCCATGTGTACAACACGATCGTTGTTGCTTTCAATTGTTCATTCCGATTCAATTGAGTGTGATCGGAGAACAAATCGACGGAATAGGTCACACAACCGTAGGCTCCACGCCTCTCTCTCCTCTACAGGAAGTTATTAAAAGAAAATTTCTAAAATACCACCTTTCTCCTTATAAGTTTCCGGTTTTGGCAGTATCTCGTTGTCGGTCGATGTGTTAGGGCATAAATTATGCCGTATCTCGTTGCCTGGCGAGGTGTTAGAGAATTATGCCGATGAGTTAGTAAATCAATCGGTTAACAACACGTGGATGGAATACGCATGGTTGATGATGCGTGACTAATTATGGTTGACAATGTGTTGTTAATTTATGGTTGACGATGCGTCAAGTATTAATTTATGGGTGACGATGCGTTAAGTATTAACTTATGGGTGACGATGCGTTAAGTATCATGCGTGTTCCGGCCACACGCCGTTATCCGATTGGTTTACTAACTCATCGGCGGTATTCATTAACACATCGTCAGCGATGAGATACGTAAGGAAAAAGGCTGGAAATTTTAATTAAGAGAGACAAACTTGAAATCACTTTCTATAAAATGGTTATTTTGAGAATTTTCTCAAGTTATTATTATCTAAGCAGTTAATGCGGAAAAATATCAATAATCGGTCAAGGGCCAATATCTGAGATACCGGTTATCGTGGTGAGGATATATCGGTGGGATATCGGTAAATTTAGTATCATGTAAAGTTCATATGTATAGAAATTAAACACTAATAATTCGGTAAACTTCCTACCATTAACAAATTAACCTTTTACAACTTACAAAACACTAACAATCACAACAAGTGGGAACCGATAAAGACTTAAAACACTAACATTGAACACTAAAAATCGATTATTAAGACTTAAATACTGATATCAGGAATATCTGTGAGATATTGATCAAATAGCGGTCGAATATCAGTGAATAACGGTCAATACCGCCGATATTATCGGTACCGATATTTTAACCGATATTTTACCAAGGAACCGATAACCAATATATCACCAATATATCGGTGATATATAAACGATATTGACTACATAGATTATCATTATAATAAAAGAGAAATTTGTTTGTAAACTTAATAATTAGAAATTTGGTTTTAAATACCCAACTATGCCTTGTTATAACGGTTCGAGATTAACAATGTAATACTCTAAAATAATAATATATAATAAATAATAGCAAAAATAGTTGATAAAATAAACAAATTAGTACTTTAGATAATAACATAAATAAACTCTTGAGTTTTGGAAGAAAAGAAAAATAATGAAAATATATATGATAACATATACATCTATGTATAACATGAAAATTTGAATATGAGTGCATTAGATTATTTTAATGGAAACAAGATTTCAAAATTTTAACCTATATCCTACTAAAGAATTCCCGAAAAAGATGGGATCACAATCCCTTATCAACATCATTGATCTATCTCTTATATATAAAGTATTCAACCTTTCATATGAAGCTTGGATACTCTGTTCCCGAATCATTACAGGCCAACATTCATCGCGTATCCATATATTCCTACCGCTCTCGCTATTTTAGACGTTCGTTGCGGTTCAACTATTGAGGTAATCGACGGTTCCTTGCTACTGGTTGTTCTTGATAACTTGTTTTGAATACGTGATTGTTAACATGTTCCAGCGATGAATTAAAACAGTTTAACTTGGAGATGAACCGAAGCCTTTTATAAACCAATTTAATCTGGTAGTTCTTTTTCTCTTCATCACAGTGTGCGTGTATACTTAGTAGATGAAATCAATAAATAATTGAAGAAATATTTTATTGATAAATGATTTTTATTAATGGTTGGGTTTTGAATGTTTTAGTTAATTTAAATTCATCATACTATGATAACATGGTTGCTAGAATGATGGATCTGGTACGTATCCGTATTGTTTGTATAAAAGAAATATTATGATTTTACCACAAGCAAACAACCATGGACATATCTCAGGAGGCTAAGTCAATGTTGTTTTTTTTATGTGTATGAACACACTAACTTCTAGATTCTCTTTCTTGGACCTATATACCTACATACATGTATTTATGTATGTATTTTTATGCATGCAGTAACTAGGTAGTAACACTAAAGGTTACTATCAGATACCCTGCAAATAATATAACTACCTAAAAATAAATGAATAACTATTTACGTATACTTATAGCAAATTCTAATCCGTTACTTTGTAGTACGGGCTTTTGGTATTTTATATTTTAGTATCACCAAGTTGTCTCTATCGATACGACCCATTTGGTCTTTGGACATTTTATACGTCGTCAACTTTTTATTTAGTTTTGTTCAACTATTTATTTCGGTTAGAGAGATTTGTAGCATGCAATAGATCTTATAAACTCGTACTCATTATTGCATGTTCCTATGGACAATAATATGAATTTTTGTTAATATGTTATATGCTAGGCAGTTATATTGCCTTTCAGGTTTAGTACTCTGTTACCCGAGCACAACACTTTTCGTGGCAGTGTGTTTTAAAAGTTCACGGCGTCTCTAACTAGTACTTTGGTAGTACTTTGGTCGTTTAGGGGCGTATGGATTGATCCTAGTTCAGTTATATGTTACACGTTATATGTCACACGTTATATGTTACACGTCACACGTTAAATGTTACAAGTTATATGTTATATATTTCGGCTCTGGGTACTTCTTTAATTACGCGACTTATTTTTGTAATGTCAATTGTCGTGTAAGTCAGCCACCGTTCTTTTAGTAATATGTTTAGTATCGGTTTTTGTCATATGTTCTAAAAGTATCAAATTTCGGTATAATACTTATTTTGGGAAGATAGATTCTGTTAATATTTTGTTTTTGTTCATTCGCCTTATCGTCATTACTATTGTTCTTTCCGTTACTAGGCAATTTTTGGCTCAGCCGTATTTTCTTGTTTGTGTTTGTCTTATTTGTTGACAGGTAATTCAGGAAATCAAGGAAATCAGTAATGAGAGTAAAAATGAAGTTCAAGAATAAAGACTTTGTATATTTTTTTTTTATTTTAACATTTAATAAATGAGACTTAGGATTTCTTTTAGTTCGATTTAACTCGTTGGGCCTTAGATTCTATTTCTTTCTTTTAAATGGATTGCGTTTGGTTTATGATATCTGTAATGGTGACACACCAGCCTGTTCCGGGTTGGGGTGTTACAAACAATGACTATCTCTGTTAATTGCAGATCGCGAAAAAAAAACGTTTTTTTTGCTGGAACACTCACATCCTTTCCCAGAAAACTCAACTTTTTCATCCCAAACATCTTTGTAACCTTAGATCGAACATTTAGGAATCTTTAATTAATAAAAGCCCTAGTTATGGAGGTCGTCAAAACCCTAGAGCCACCGCCAGAATCAGTTGGCAATGCTCAAGTTAGTGGTGGTGCTCATGCTGAGTGTTCCGACAAAAATGTGAGTTTTCCAAACAAAAACGTTTTCCAGACGACTTGCAACTAATGGAGTTAATCCTATGTTAGTCGCGGGTAGTTATTAACAATGTACCTTTAGTTGGAACTGTCATCAGCCAAGAGTAAAGTTGCTGTTATTTGCCAATAAAAAAGATTATTTAAAACCAATATTCTTATTATTATTATTATCACATAATATAGTTTTTAGATTTTACCCGTTTGGCCGTTTTATGTTTAACGACTGGTATTTTATTTGCCTTTTTAAATCTATAATATATATTATTGAAAACCCTAAAATCCTACGTGTCGTGATGTAGTCGCTCCCCCTTTTTTTGGAAGCCACCAGATTGCTTAATTTTTAAATGAATGCATCTCATTGATTTAACCCTAATTCAAGGGTATGGGTCTTACCAAAACCAGATAGCTCATAAACGGGTTATAACATCTCATTAAATTAAAAATTAATCTTACCAATTATTTGATAGGAAAATCCTATAAAATAGGGATATACTAAAATTTAATATCCAATTTAAAAAGAAAAGGGTATTATTTATAATTAATAAATAATTTTATAGTAAAAAACATAAGCGGATCATGGGTCACCAAATCAAGATAGCTTTTAAACGGGTTATAACATATCATTTATTTATAAAACCCCTTTATCATCAAACCCTAAGTATATTATTAACTTTCGTATAATAAAGAAAATTAAAATCCAAAAAATAAATATTAAAAAACGAAAAATGTAAAACAACGACTCTCTCAAGCCATCAGATTGCTTTATTTGTAAATGAAGACTTCTCACGCATTTGACTCGAATTCACGGCTAAAGGTCTCACCAAACCCATAAAGCTCTTAAACGGGTTATAACATCTCATTATGCATCAACGATCAAAGCTTAACATGCTCATGCTTTTGGCTTTGAGGACATGTCAAGATGTATTCTATGGTGTAATAAGTATAGTTATGTACATGCCGGTCCTATTAATTCATCATCGTCATCGTCGTCATAATCAGAGTCTTCATAAGCACCTTCAGACATTTCGTCACCGTCATCAACACGAATGTCATTTGATTCATACACTTCTTGTTCAATTTGCTGTTCACTTGCATTAGGCTTTTGCAAAGTGGCATAATCAGATAACACAACATACGGTTTTCTATCAAGCAGCCTCTTAGCGATGTCAAACGAAACCCACCTGCAAGTACACATTTTGTTAAAATGTTAAATGTTTGATCCACCACTAACATATTGCAACCCACATCGGAACGTTGCTTACTTGTAACGAAGAGGACAGAGAAGCTCAGACGGGCGATAAGCTGCTTTGTATCTCATCTTGTTGCACGAGTGAATATAGTATCCAAGATAATAATACTGCAAGCTCGGACATTGAATTTGACTTTCTTTGCCCAGTTTATTTCTAGTAGCGCTGAGTACTTACCGAGTGACAAAAAAGCAAGATCAGGATCCCAAAATAGATAATTACTGGACAAACATTTAGGAAGAACATCCATAACACAAACCGCCACCAGTTTTCCATTAATCAAATATTGTTGATGAAAAGAACCGAACCCGCATGACGGAACACCACCATCTCCATTTGGTTGAACAAAAATTAATGGACTGTCAACCAAAAAACCCTTGTAAGAACTTTCAGTCACGCTATCTGGTGTATCATTATGCACTTTAATCTGGTACTTTCTATATAACTCATATTCTTCCGGGTCAAACGTTGACCGTTTCAAACGAATCTCAAGATTCTGTCTTTTGACCTGAAACTCTTCAGATGTATCGTTTGAAGAACTCGCTTTAGAAACTGCAGGTTTTTCAACTGATGCATCTGGCTGAGTTTGTGATTCGGTGGAGTAGAAATTAATATGACTGTTGCAGGCCTTTACAGATAAACCGATAGCTGATGCTGAACTATTTAAACAGTTTGATATCATTTCTGCAACAAAGTTTGGAGTAGAAATTAACATTCTTTTCGGCCCGTCTTAAAGCAGCAGCAATCTGAAAAGAAACGCTGCTGGTATACACAAGATATTGCGATTCTTCTGCTTGTAACTTCCTTTTGTTTGGTGCAACACTTTTGGCAGAAGCTTTCGGTAATTGAATTTCACTAGGAAATTGAAACTCCCCCTGTTCTATGCATGTGAGTATAGCCAAATTGATCTGGTCAGACAGAAAATCAACTGTTTGGTCAATGTTATTTGATTGCAACTCATCTTTTTGTACTGAATTTGCAGATGATGTCGCCTTTTGTTCATCTGAATTCTTGATATCAAGTGAACCATTCAGAAACCTGTTAGCAAGTTGATAGTTAAATAGCAGAATCAACCTATGCTAATAATCAAAAATAATAATGATGTATCATAACCTTATTCAATCTTAACTTTAGTTTTCCTCCTATTTTCTAATCTCCACTCTCCTTAATCCTTGCTATGCATGGGTCGTGGGTTTAACTGGTATGACCCATTATTTGTAACCCATATAAAAAAACGTATTTAATGTAATTTAAATAACAATAACTTTTACTAACCTATTGCATCTAATTTTACTATTAGATTTAGAAAATTTGACCATAATTTCTAAAGATACGTATAAACCATTGAATACATACAATAAGTTTAAAATCAAACAATGAATTGCTAAATTAGTTAAATAATGATTTACAAACCATTATCGTATAATAATTAGCGACCTATGTTTATAATAGATATTTAGTTATGTTTGTACTTCAAATTTTGTTGAATAAATACAATATTTGTAATCTTACAATTTGTAAATCTATTTACATTCGTATTGATCATATAAAATATCTTTAATATGTTTAGGTACCAATAATTGATTTTATGTAATCTTAAAACATTATTTCAATCTTAAGAAAATGTAAAATTTAAATATGTAACATTTGAAGTGTGTGTGATTATATTAAAATTAATCTATAAATTCAAAAGAAAATCCCTAAATTACGTATGATTAAATACTTAAATTTCGGTAATTTGACAAATCCCGTGTAATACACGGGTTCAAAAACTAGTACCTCTAATATAGCAATTAATTATGCAACTTATTGTTTCACCTATGCATTCGTTTGGATACTCGAACATGCTCTTTAGAAGGGACAAAATCACTTGCTTTCAAACGGATTGTATATGACGGACAGCACGTTTTCTCCATTACAGATTTGTAGAGTAAACAACCAGATCTTCCCCAACCTCTGTCGAGAAGAGCTTGGTAGTCATGAACAGTCAGACTGTGTGCCTGCAAGCCTGCAAGAGCAAGAAACTGGAATTTAAATTCAAAAAAATGCATGTTAAACTCTGTATATTTTATGTTCTAACTGCATACACATCCGGAAGACAAAAAAGAACAATTATTTATTTCCTTCAAATAATCAAAGATTGTAAACGATAGCATAACCGAATAAACAGAGGGTATCATACCATCATTGGAACATAAGCTGAGTGCATAATTGTTTAACAAGGCTATAAGCAGAACATCTTAAACAGCAAAAAAGGAGAGATTAGGCACTTTAAATTACATATTTAATCCTCTTTAGCGGTTTTAAATTTACGCTATTAAAAAAAACAATCTTTGCACAGTGCGAATCAAATATTAAGTACTTGAAATTACAAAAGATCACATTGTTGTCTTTCTGTCTTAATACCACTCTAATAACTTAATAAAGTATTTAGATAGTGAAATTGAAAAAACAAATAACACTGCAGTGCTGATACATTGATACTACTACCTACAATCTCTGCAGTTGGATAGACATAACTTGATTATCAATGTCAAGCCTAGGGGTTTAAACGCGCCTACAATCTCGTTTATTATTTAAAAATAAGTAATCTATAAATGTTTTTAATAAAATTTGTATATTTTAAGAAAAACCTTAAACAAACCTAAGCTCAAAACGAGCTCTCTTGGTACCTTAAACAAGCCAAAGCTATTCATAAAAGTTCAAATAAGCTAAGCACTTAATGTAGAAAATTATCGGATATTGGTCAAGGACCAAAAGACCAATACTTTGAGAAATCGGTAATTTTAATATCATGTAAAATTCAAATATATAGCAATTATTAAACACTAAAAAATCAGTATACTATCCTACCATTAACAAATTAACCTTTTGTAACTTGCAAAACACTAACAATCGTAGCCAATAAAAACTGACTTAAGACTTAAAAAACACTAACATTGAACATTAATAGTCGATAATTAAGACTTAAAACACTGATATCGTTGATATTATAGATACAAAGGGACTTAAAAATACACAAAGCTCGAGCTTGGGCTTGATAACTAAACGAGCTTTTAATCTATCTGACCTTGTAAATCTACACATGATATATATATATATACACATATATATAGATAAAGGATCCAATACATTAATTCCTTATCGTACAATAGGCGCGCGACTTCCTTTACCCTTGATTTTAAGAAACCTTAAATCACCTTCACTGCCCAACGATCTCCTATGTGTGAGCCGTCACCGGAAAAACGGTCTCCGCTCAATCCATCTCCACTGCTCGCCGGCGCCATCAACACTCTTCGTTACCATGATCGCCGTCGACAACGAACTCATCGGAAATACGCAAAACTCGTCACAGGCTTGTTTAGTTGAATTGAAATTGAAATTAAGCCAATTGATTGGTTAATCTTTGAAATCGATTCAATTAATCATCAATTTGAAGCTTCAATCGATCAATTTTGAGTTCTGAGTGATGGGTTTTGACATTGAACGTTTAAGATTTGGCTTGAACGTATAAAGTTTTTTTGCCTGAACGTTTTAGATTTTGGCTTGAACGTTTAAAGGTTTAAAAGTTTTAGCTGAACGTTTAAAGGTTGAGAATTTTGGCTTGAACGTTTTAGCTGAACGTATGTCGCGTAATGTACATTAAGCGATTGTTGTACATTAAGGTTTATATGTATACGCACATGTAACTATGTTTACCTACAAGTAGCCCTAATTATTATTATTATTATGATGATGATCCATAAGAGATGTAAAAAACTGTAAAGCTAATAGATGAATTGAGAAAGTAACTAACAGTGAATAATACTACTGGTGTTGCCGGATTTGCAGTAATCGCAAAAGGTACTGTGGCGACCCACGTCAACGGTCACGCTGCTTTCGCCTTTGATCTTCCTCTCATCCGCCATATGTTAAACGTTGACAATCTGTGTCAAGAGTTTGAAAAGAGTACGAATGTCCCCTTAACACCTGTATGCGGCTTGTACAGGTAGGATGGCAAAAAAGTTTAAGAGCTTTAAGGCTATGCCAGAAACTTTGGGATGTAGTATGGGGTATGGGATTGATATTTAAAAATTTTGATCGGAATGAGCCGGGTATGGGATTGAATGATACCCGACCCAATTATCCGAAAACAGGTACTTGTTTACTCAAACCATATACCTGTATCGTATACCCAAAAAATTCTTTGTGTTTGTAGTTAGTGAAGTATATATAAAAAAAACTATATAAAAATTAAATTATATTTTAATTTGTAATAATTGTTGTATGAATAAAAGGTATAAAAGAACCATAATGATAAAAAAAATGTACTTGAAAGTTCCAATGGGCATACCCGATGTCCGCAGGTATGACGATACCCGACGGGTAATTACCCGATAAATACTCACGGGTAATGGGCCGGGTATGGGACACGATTTTACGAACAGGTTTTTGCATGGGATTATCAATACCCAGTCTGAACTCAGCCCGCTGCCGTCCCTACGTACGAGGGCTATATGAGTCCATGCATAATTGACAAATGTACTTTATGACAGTCTTTTTAGTTTATACGACCTGTACAGATAGAGACACACTCCGATACATTATGACATAATTCTGGGATATTCAGCTCGTATAGGAGTACATGGTGTTTGAATAGCTTATGTGGTGTGAGAATAACCTATGCCAAGTTTGTGATATGTGGAAAGACCGTTAAAAGGTTTTTTAATGGATGACTACTTTGCATTAAAAAAATAATACAAAACAAAAACGCGTGTCACAAGTGAGATGTTAAACGTTCAACCGAAATTAGACAGTGTGTAATGGGTGCTTTGGGAGGGGAGAAAAAAGATTCATAGTGCTCGGAACACCGTCCCTGGTGCTCTATGAGAGCTTTTTGAGCATTGGGCGTTTTGGTAATGTCACCGGGTGGGTGGAGAGCATGACCAATCATGATTTTTCCTTTACATTTATATTTTTATTTATATTACAAAAATAGAAAAAAATAACCATAATTGTGTAATGATTAAAGGGGTCTATGAGGTTTTACACCACCACACCACTTTTCAAGTAAAGCTCCCTTCATGACGCAACACAATGTGTTGCATAGTGTCCCTCAGTAAGCTTTACAACTACACACAGTCTTATTACTTTTTTGTTATATATAAGAAAAGCATGTGTTATGAGTAAAAAAATAATAAAACTATGCTTATTTGTTTTTAGTTTTTTATTACGATTTTAAACCAAGATATGATACGATTAATGTGTAATTGTAAATGTGAGGTAAGCCTATGTTCAGTTCAACAAATTCTTTGCTTTCTTTTTAACCACTATATTAAATTTACTAGATTTTATCCCTAGTATTACGGGGGTTGTTTTACATTATTCGTTTTTAATATTTATATGTGTATATTTGAATTTGAATTTGAATTTTATTTATTGTAAGAAAGTTAATAATTAATATACTTGAGTTTTGATGATAAAATGGTTTCATAAATAATGATATGTTATAATCCGGTTTAAAAGCTATCTGGGTTTGGTGATACCCATTACCCGTTTATTTTCTTTATTATAAAATTGTTTCTTAATTATAAATAATATAGTTTTTTTAAATAAAATAGGATATAATTTTTAGTATATCCCTATTTTATAATATTTTCATATCAAATATTTTATGAGATTAATTTTTAATATAATGAGATGTTATAACCCGTTTAAAAGCTATCTAGGTTTGGTAAGACCTTTACTTGTGAATTTAGGTCAAATGCGTGAGAAACCTTCATTTACAAATAAAACAATCTGATAGCTTAAGAGAATGGTTGTTTTACATTTTTTGTTTTTTAATATTTATTTTTTGGATTTAATTTCTTTATTGTAAGAAAGTTAATAATATACTTAGGGTTTGATGATAAAAGGGTTTCATAAATAAATGATATGTTATAACCCGTTTAAAAGCTATATTGATTTGGTGACCCATGACCCGCTTATGTTTTTTACTATAAAATTATTTATTAATTATAAATAATATCCTTTTTTTAAATTGGATATTAAATTTTAGTATATCCCTATTTTATAGGATTTTCGTATCAAATAATTGGTAAGATTAATTTTTAATTTAATGAGATGTTATAACCCGTTTAAGAGCTATCTGGTTTTTGTAAGACCCATATCCATGAATTTGGGTTAAATCAATGAGAGACCTCCATTTAAAAATCAAGCAATCCGGTGGCTTCCATAAAAAAGGGGGAGCGACCACATCGCGACACGTAGGATTTTAGGGTTTTCGTTTATATATATTATAGATATTCACTTTCGCATTTATTCTATACAAAGCTTAAACCTATGAACGAGAATTCGAATTTTATCTTTTATATGTCCGATAATCCCTAGATTTTTATCTTGATTGATATTCAATTCTCCTAATGCGTCTATGGTCCAAGCTTCATATATGCATGCTTTTAGAATGCGACGACATGGCAGTATGTATTGTATGGTGAAATAACTCAATAAGTACAGTTATGTACATGCCGGTTAATCTAGGAAGCCATGTCTATATTTATCGTGTCGAGTTATCGTCATCGACATATAGAAACAATATTTTGTTTAATTAAATAATTTTAATTGTTTTAATTTGATTTCAAATTCTTGGCAGAAAAAATCATATGAAACCGTCCCCACAATGACCAAAAGCATAACAAAATGCAATGTTAGGTATGACTCAAATTCATAATTTTTTTAAATATTTATGACCATTTTTTTATATTTGATTTGTATTGTATACTTTTCAACTTCTATGGCTAAATTATAAACAACATCGAAGTTGGTACGTCTTATTTGTGACTAAACATATTTTTCTGTCTTCAATTTAATTTTATAATTTCTCCAATGATTGGCTTGTATGATACCCCTTATTTTACCCGAAATCACACCCAACCACCACATCTACAAAAATATATTTCAAAGCAACATTTAGAATGAATATATTATATTCAATAATTCACAAAATAGGAAACCTATGGATATTATTATTATCTGATATAAACAACTGCAAGTGTGGCGGCACCGTATTGTTTCATAAATTTTGTTTTTTTAGTTCAGTTTCGTTATAATAAATGTAATGAGAACTGACCAAACGTCATTTTTTTAAAGTTCTGGTACCATAACAAACCTGAAAGAAACCGACCGAGTTCACGTAGACTCGCGGCCTTATTTAAAGCCTATGACCGACAACGCTAGGGTTTACCAATACTTAAGTTTACCGACCGACCCCCCCCCCCCCCAAAAAAAATAAATAAATAAAATTGGTCGTTGGTCCACCTCAATTTTTATATATATTTTTTTTCCATTTTTTAGTTCCGATACCGTAATATACGTAATCAAAACCGACCGAATTTGTGTCAAGTTACCGCCTCAATGCTTGGGATGACAATGCTTGGGTTTTACCACCACCTGGGTTTGCCAACCAACTAAACATCGCATTAAATATTTTGTTTTCTTATATGTTTATTTGACGAATTAATTTTTTTGGGTTTTAAAGCAGCCGAAATTGATCGAATTCATATCAACTCATCGTCGTAACGCTCGGGTTTTACCAATGCCCATGTTTCAACACTAGGGTTTTGCTAGCTGGCCGGCGCGTTACGCCGGGTAGAAAAACTAGTTCATAACAAAAAAGTCTTTGATACAAAGAATATAAAATATGGTGTGGTGGCACACCTATATTTCAAAAACAGCAATTGTAGTTATAATTTTTAATGTGGTATAGTGATAGGAAATATAAGTTTTTTTAATAGAGATTCAAGTTCAATTTCTAGTTACAATACTTTGGGGGAACATGAGTGACTGAGATTTTTGTGATCTTTAGTTCGATCCTGAGTGCGGCGGGTTTTACCAACAGTGGATCTTTCGGGCAAGTGAGTTTTTTCCCGTAAATGAAGATAATTTGGATGTGCTTAAGGGCTCCATACGGCAGAGTTAGACCAGCTGATGGTAACCTTTTGTCATTGATTCACCCAAACGAAATATTTAGGTATTCTACATTTGTTGGTCGTTAAAATGAAAAAGAAATAAAGAGCATAAAATATATGTTTTTTTTATTAATATTAGAAACCTCGGTGAAGATAAATAAACTTATGATCCTGGTAAAAACAAATGTCAAGAAGGCAAGAAAAGTTGAAAAATGAAAAGCTGAACCTAAAACCTTTTCGTTGGCATAACGTAGCTTTGAAGTGAGAGGAACTCCAATATAGGCCCTTCAAATTATGAATAGGCTTAATTGGGCCACTCATATTATGATCAATCACAAATTCACTTCTCAAGTATCATGAACATGAGTGTTACACTTCGGCAATGAGGATTTGCTAACTCAATGGACCCATCAAAAGGAGGTAAAGACAAAAAAACAATAAAAGCTTAATTTGAATCTGAAACCTCTGTTAGAATTCTTAAATTCTTTTAAAGATTTAATGTTATCTATCTTGGATCATTTATCACTTCTGAACGATAGATGATTTATGTATTTGTGCATAATTATTTTTTACTAAGTTGAACATTACTACAACATAATTATATAATATCAAAATATAATGTATGATACTATTACCTCTTCTAAATTGAATATTCAAGCAGTTGCTCTACACTAAAAACATATCATTTAACTTAAAGCACACAACTAAATGCATTACACAAAATATATCATTTATATATCACATGCTAATCACAAGACCATCCGCTGTGGATTATCATTGGGGGTGCCACCACCATCCACGTAGGCCATCACCCACCACACCCTTGTCACGCGATGATTATACCTCTTATTTATCGATAGGATTCCCATCATTTGCAGTCTTCGGCGTGAACGCCTGCCCCTCTGTTTCTCCTACAAACGCCGCTTAATGCCCCTTGGGCGGTTGCCCACAACACCCACCCAACCATCCTAATAAAGAACTCAACTTCCTTAAGAAAATATATGACATCTTTACCAACCTCATATACTATACTTGCAATATGTATAAACTTAAGGGACTAAAAACAACCCAATCGAAACGTTTACGAAACGAATTATTCCTATCGTCATTACGAAACATCTAACCAAGAAACAAAATTAAAAACGCCACATCAATTAACATTCCTTTAATAATAGTCATCTTTCCCACCAAACCCCAAACCCACAACACAAATCCAGATAAAGTTACATCTTTCAATCCAACAGTTACAACCCACCATAGCATACAATTGCATTCACAAATCCGCAAGCTACACTCTCTCACCACATTAGTGTCTGCTACATTGGAATGAAATTGACTCCCTCTCTCTCTCTAGTCGTTTGTCTTATTCATCTCACCTAATTTCAAACCTCATCTCCCTAATTAAACCAAAATATTTTGTAAAAATACATTCATTTTCAACATTAGAAGATCTATGATGTAGGTTCGACTTTCACAAAATTATATATATTTACGGGTGGTGATGAATCGGAGCTTCCGGGCACCGGAGAAGGAAATGCCGGTGAAGCACCGGCAGCCGCAGAGTTTTCGGAAGGATAAAGAAGAGGAACCAGGGTTATTTTTGGAAATGAGAAAACATGAATTGGAACGTCATGATCTTCTTCTTGTGCAGAGTCATGAGTCAGAATTTGATTCATCATTTGGTATATATTTTAATAAACTCTTTTTAATTGTTTACTTTATTTTCACAGTTATGAAAACCGGTACCGGTATCGTACTGATAGCTTGGTAAAATATTTGGTTTCACCAAATTCGGTATCGATGTATTCGTAAGGTAGAGTATATATAATTATATATCATATGTATAAATAAATGACTAAATGAGCATATTGTAACGAGTTTGGTACCGGTATAAGTAGTACGATACCAAACTCATTACAAAGTGCTCATTTATATATGGTATGGGACTATGGGTACTCTACCTTATTACCGAAAAAAAACCTTGAACCGGTATGGTAACAATAGATTCAGTAAAGTATTGGGCACTTGCTTTTCCAAAAATTTGGTGTCAGTATTTTCGCTAAGATAGAGCACCTATATCTTATATAACTGAACATAATTTAATGAGTACTGGTACCGTACTGATACAAATAGGGCACCAATAGATTCGGTACGGTATTCAGTCTCAACCTTTTAAAAAATTTGGTTTGTTTATTTCGGTATTAATCTCAGCCTTGTTACAGATTGAAACGATTGCAAGGTATGAGACTTATTGCACATCGGTTGTAAGGAGCAACAAATGTGGGGTTTATAGTTTATACTCCAAATGACTCTCTTACCCACCAGACTTCTTAGTTTCTTATCCTTACCAAAAATTACATAATTATGCATTAGATTTTACATTTGAGTTATATTCCTTAACTCCTAAATAATATTATTATCAAATTTTTGAAGTTGCAGGCTCAAGAACAGGAAACTCTCCAATATTCAATATGCATTCTGCACCAACGGCTCGAAAAACTGGTGCGGACGAATTCCTCAACTCCGAAGACGATAAGAATGATTACGATTGGTAAATCACTAAATCTTGCATTGATATTTTTTGTTCTGTGATCCAACTTGTTCCAGTTGTTCGGTGGGGTTAAAATTTAAAGCTAGTGGTCACATGTACATATAATATGGTTTCTATTTCAGGCTTTTGACTCCTCCTGGTACCCCTCTTTTTCCTTCACTGGAAATGGGATCACAGAAAACTGTCATGAACCAAAATGGTGCTCATAAATCTCTCTCGAATCCAAGTGCAGCAAAATCTAGAGTAAGACCAATAATCGGTTCCTTAATCCTTACTTGGTTTACATTTGTTGCGTATGTTTTTTTAATGTTTCAGTAATACTTATATTATTACTTTTGGTATAGTTATCAAATACCCAACAAGAGTCTACCGGTAGGAATAATTCGGTAGCATCAAAACCGCGAGCTGCGTCTCCTGGACTCCGTAGACCATTATCCACAGGGGCTACAGGCTCAGGCTTAGGCTTGGGCTCAGGCTCAAGCACAAGATCTTCTACAACAAGCAGGCCAGCTTTAGGTACACAATCTAGAGCTGCATCAAACTCGGTTACCAAAAACACACCCACTTCAACTACAATCACAACCGGTAGACCAAGATCTTCTACACCCACACCCGCTTCACGCCCGGCCTTGTCTTCAACCAAATCAACGGTTCCTGCTAGATCTTCCACACCTACGCCTAGGTCCACCACAAGATCTTCAACCCCAACGAGCCGGCCGTCTTTATCCACAACCAAACCCGTGCAACGAGCACCCACACCACCACGAAGGTCGCCCACATTATCCACCGTCACAAAAACATCAACCCCGCCGGTTAAATCTCCAACTGTCGCAAACTCGGCTGGTTCCCCCAACACAAGACCGAGACCATGGAAGCCACAAGAAATGCCGGGATATACTCTAGACGCACCGCCTAATTTAAGAACTTCACTAAAAAACCGACCCATTTCATCAATCAGAGGTCGGGCTGGTGCACCGAGCAGCCGGTCTTCGTCTATTGAGCCTCTCTCTAGCGGAAGGGTGAGAAGGCAATCGTGCTCACCTTCTCGGGGTCGGCTTCCTAATCCTAATGGCGTGACCCGCAAGAGTGGAAGCTCGGTACCGATCCCTGCATTGATCCGGTCCTATGCTAAAGCTAATGATAACGTGAGCCCCGGGTTATACGGGACTAAAATGGTTGAGCGTGTTGTAAATATGCGAAAGCTGGCCCCGCCGAAGCAAGATGACAAACACTCACCGAATAGTAATTTATCTGGGAAATCATCGTCACCCGACAGCTCGGGTTTTGGAAGATCACTTTCAAAGAAATCATTAGATATGGCTATGAGACATATGGTATGTTTTATGTTCCATTTTGATTTTAATCTTATAAGTTATAATCTTATAATGTATATGAATTTTAACCAATTTGTTATTTATGTTACTATAAACAGGATATAAGGCGGACACTACCGGGTAATTTGAAACCGTTAATGGCGAAAATTCCTGCATCGTCTATGTACAGTGTGAGACCCGGGCCCACACAAAGTCGAATGATTAGTGTATCGGATTCCCCTATTGCAACAAGCAGCAATGCGAGCTCGGAAATGAGTGAGTAACAACGCGGTTGATGAAAATAATAATATTGATGACGAGAGTAACAGCGAAAAGGGTGTTCGTTCGCCTGCTAGCATTCGTGGCAGGTGATCGTGTTCGTGTTTATAATGTTTTAAACATGGATTACTTATCTGTATGTGAATGACAAAGCTAAATCAATCTTTTTACCCTGTTTTGATCCAAGTTATTGATGAATCTGTTGATGTAATGATAGGAAAACCATTGATGGTGCGCAAGAAACCAAAAAAACCAACCGAAAAAAATGAAAATCTAAATTGGTAAACTGAACCGAAACAAAAACTAATAATTAATCATTTTTTAAATTAATAACATGTAGGCTAAATTTATTATTTTGGATCAATTTTCATTTTTAATTTTTTATTTCAAGTAATTTATAATAATTAAATATATATTTAGTAATGTAACTCAGAATGTTTTAGTCAAATTGTATAATAATTGATTGGTGTTAATTAATAAAATGCAGACCTAAATTTATTATTTTGGGCCGATTTTCTCAAACCAAAAAATCTCAAACTCAAATGTCAAAACTAAAACATTGAAATTGAACCAGTGCCAGAAAACCGATACCAAAAAAACCATAAATTTAACACCTATTAAAAATAGAAAACTGAAGTCTCAGTTTCTAATTCAGTTTTAACCAAAACCGACCGAAACCAAATCATGCACGCCCGGACAAAAACAGTCAAAATTGGGGCAAAATATTTAAGAATTTTATTGGTAGGTAGGACAATAATTGGAAGAATCAGTAATGAAATAAATCAACATAGGGAAGCGATATTGTGGGACCCATTTACTCAAGTTTCAAACTTTATAGATTCGCTTCACATGGGTGACCAATTTAGACTACGACTCCACCCCTAATCTCACATTGCTATACAGTGTACGAATGAAAGTGACTTAGTAGTTCATAGCAACCATGGATTTTGTATAACAAAACAAGATTATTTGGAAAAGAAGTTGGATATTTTGTGCTTATAAAAAGATTGTGTATATTTGCAACAAATTGTCTAGAAACATTATTTTTTTCTACTAGCAATGTCAAACATAAGAATTTAAGAAAAACACAACCAAAAGCAACTATATATGATTAGTCAATCAAAGATACAAAAAAAATCAACTAGACATGATTTGTGCTCACATATTGTCATAAATTCTTGGCTTCTTCATTCTCCGTTTGAAGGGTGCATAAGAATCGAGCGACGGACTCGACTAAGCTTGTTTTTACTTACAAGAGCAACAAGAGCTTGAGGTTGGCTCGTTTCGAGCTCTTATTCTGATGCTCTAGTTTGACTCGTGAGTCATTTTTCAAGCTTGAGCTTGGCTTGTGTGTTATTTATTATTATTTTATAAACTTTTTAATTATTTTTGTATAATTTGAAAAAACCTAAAACAAGCCTAAGTTTGGCTCAAACTCATGCGCAGTTGTTGAAACAAGCCAAAGCTCGGTGTGTAGTGTGAAATTAACACATGAAAGTCTAAAGGGTTAAAATTAAAAAAATACACTAGGTTCATTAAGACAAGACAAAATCTAAACAATCTTCCCATACAAAGCTGGAGCTCGAAAACTAAACGACCTTTGTTTAAAATGAGCTCTATGCGGCTCGTCACATTTCAAGCTTTTTTCCCATCCGATCTCAAGTAGCTTGCGAGTGGCTCGGCTAGTTTGCAGCCGTAGACATAAATTTAACCGTTGCTTCAAGAAGCATGCCTATGTGGATTGTGATAATTATTCTCTTTGTATTATTAATATAAAAAAAGGCTTCATTGCATGTTTCAAGAACATATCTTACAAGTTACAATATTATGTAGAAAAAAGAATTGGGGTAAGAGAGGCTCGAACTCTCGACCTCAGGATCACTATTATGCTATGAGACCTCAGGATCACTATTATGCTATGAGACCTACGAGCTAGCCAACTGCGCCACCACCCCATGACGTACTAGCTCCTTTAAAGTATTCTGAACTAGTTCATTAATGCGTTGCAGCTCAAGGACCATGTTGCTAGTGTCCATCCTTTCTTTAGGTGACTCCATGGAGCAAGCCAACCCAATTCTTGCTAACAAAACCATGCACTCTTCCAATCTCTTTAAACCACGGGTCATGTTTGCGGCTTCCATATGATCTTCATCGATACATGACAAAAGCTCCGGTTCAATGACTTCCATGACATGATCTGGCAATGCCATCTTCACATAGCCATGGAGGTTCAATCCTTCTTGAAATATCGGATCCGTTGGTTTCCTTCCGGTTATCATCTTTAATAACAAAATCCCAAAACTATAGACGTCGCCTTGTTTTGTCATTTCATTTCCAACACCATACTCTACAATTATATGAAATTATTTATGTCACAAAACTTTACACAAAAAAACGACTTTTTAAATTCTAGTTATTAGTTACCTGGAGCTGCATATCCAGCTGTGCCTCTTATTCCAATTGAACTGCTTTGGTGTGGTTTTAATGGAAGAAACTTTGCTAGCCCTAAATCACCAATGTGAGCAACCATGTCATTGTCTAGTAATACGTTGCTCGGCTTCAAATCACAGTGAATTATGGGTACCTCACAGTCTTGGTGGAGGTAGTGAATTGCATGAGCTACATCTGTTGCAATTGTAACTCGTTGACGAAGGCTTAATCTTCTTGGAGTTTCTTGTTCTGAACTTGCATGGAGCCACCTTTCAAGATTCCCATTTGGCATGAACTCATAAATAAGGGCTTTAAAATCATTACCTTGATAATCAACAGATGAACATGAAGTAATGATCTTTACAAGATTACGGTGTCTTATGTTTTTCAAAGCTTCACATTCTGCTACAAAACTCTTTAAAGCTCCCTGATTTTCAAGATTTAGAATCTTGATTGCAACCATTTTATCATCTGGTTCAAGGATGCCTTTATAAACATCACTAAACGTCCCACTACCGATAAGGTTCCGTTGGGAGAACCCATTTGTGGCTTTGAGTATGCTTCCATAGGACACCCTTGAAAATGGTTGGATGAATGAAGATCTTGTTGGCAGTGTTTGCGTCTTCCTTCGTTTCCAACAAAACAATATTGACAAAACGATTGCTATAAGTAGAAGTGCGCAAACCGCGATGACAACTAGGATAGCGCGTGGCAAATTTGAACCTTGTTTTGATCTTGCTGACATGGCACACTCGGGTAGGCCAAGTTCAGGAAGGCCTCCACATAGCATACTATTCCCATTAATCAAGAACGCGCTTGTGTTCTTGAAAATACCTGTGATTGGTACATCCCCCTCAAGGTTGTTGAATGACAAATTCAATGAAGACAGATTTAACTGCTCCAAAAATCTTGGAATCCGTCCGGAAAGGTTGTTACTAGAAAGATCTAGGTTTCTAAGACCTCTTAAAGTGCTCATTGTAAGAGGTATTGGACCTTGAAATGAGTTGGCTTTCATGTCTAGATTCTCAAGACTTGCGCAGCTTCCAATGGCGTTTGGAATTGTGCCAACTAGATGATTGTAAGACAAATCAAGTGTTGTCAAGCTTTTGAGTTTTCCTATGTCTTGAGGAAGTGTTCCAACTAACTGATTATCAGAAATATCTAGAACTCTAGACAGTGAAGATAACTGAAGCAGCTCCATGGGGATTGAGCCCGTAAGATTGTTTGCAGAAAGTTGCAACGACGTCAATCTCGTGCAGTTACCAATATTTGGTTGTATTTGTCCATGCAATCTATTATTTGACAAGCTTAGCTCAAATATCAAAGACAGGTTTCCTATAAAACCTGGAAATTTCCCGGTGAAGCTGTTGTGATCAAGCTGTAAAATCTGCAAGTTTTGCAGATTACCAAGTTCACTAGGAATTATGCCTGTGAACTGATTAAATGACATGAGTAATCGCTCTAACTTCAAAAGATTCCCGATACCAGAAGGCAAGGTTCCGTATATGGGGAAATTGTGACTTTAGCTGAGAGATTGCCAACAGAACTAGGAAGAACTCCGCTTAATTTATTATCATGAACAAGAAACATTTCAAGATTGCTACAATGGACCAAGGAATCAATGAAGTTCAAGTCATCTGGTTTTGAACTTCCTAAACCATTTCGATCTAGCCCAAGAAACCGAAGATTTGGCATCTGACTAAAATTTATGTTAATTTTCCCTGTGAAACTGTTTCCAGATAAGCTAAGATGTTGCAAGTTTGAACAGTTGGAAAATGAGAGCGGAATGGTTCCTGTAAAACTGTTTCCTCCTATCTGGAAAAAAACAAGATTAGGTAGCTGCAGCCCTATTTCTTTTGGTAGTTCTCCACTGATTTGATTAAGTGTGAAACTTAGAACCGTTATTGATGTTAAATTGTATAACGATGAAGGGATCATACCATATAGTTGGTTATTTGTAAAACCAAGTTCCTTCAAGTTGTTCATTAGACCTAAACCATGTGGAATGTGTCCACTAAGACGATTGTCTGCAGCCGATATGGTTTCAAGAGAAGTGAGATTTGCCAAGAAAGATGGTATCTCTCCTGTGAAATCATTTTTATGAAAGCTTATGGTCACAAGGTTCACTAGAGAACTAAGCTGTTGTGGGAGCTTTCCAACTAGTTTATTGCTAGAAAACCAAAGATCCTTAAGTCTGGTGCAATTTGATAAACTGGCGGGAACTTCACCTTCAAAAAAATTGTTCGATAGAATTAGCTTCTGTAACCTAAACAGGTTACCTATTTCAGGTGGGATTACACCTTAAAAGGCGTTAGCTCGAAGAAAAATTTCTCTGAGAAAACTCAAGTTTCCAATATGAGGAGACAAAGAACCAACTATGCCTCTAGACTCAAGATCCAGTCTGGTGACTCTGGAATGCCGACGACCACATGTAACACCTTCCCATTGGCAGAAATGGAGGGAGGTGTTCCATGGTCGAGAACATGTTGCGGGTCATGCGATATGGCTGATTTGATGGCCAGAAGTGCAAGTTGATCGGTATGGTTTGTGGCGAGTGTTACTGGACATAACAGTAGTAGTGTTATTGCATGAATGAAAACTGAAAGGTATGTCATGGACAACATTCTATCTTGTTTATGACACATTGATTTACTTACTTGATTTGAGATGCATGGGATTTCTATAAATAACATTGCTAGGAATTGACAATGAAATCTAAGTCTTGCGATGCAACTTGATAGGGAACCATTAATTAGAATATCACATTTGTTTGAGTTGATCTCTATAAGTCTTGGTCTTGTTTTTAAAGAGGATTTTATACGTTCGTTACATGGAATTCGAACCATTCATATATACTATTTGTGTCTCTCACGGGCTAAGTTATATTTGACTGCCATTGAGTTTAATTGACCTGTTACCCGACATTCCATGCATGCTTACCATACACCCAATAGAATTCCACGTTACTACTGACTTTTTGAATTAGCAACCGAGTGCTTTTCTTCACAGCTTCCATATGATCTTCATCGATACATGACAAAAGCTCCAGTTCAATGATTTCCATGACATGATCAGGCAATGCCATCTTCACATAGCCATGGAGGTTCAATCATCCTTGGAAAATCGGATCTGTTGGTCTCCTTATGGTTATCATCTCTAACAACAAAATCCCAAAACTATAGATGTCCCCTTCTTTTGTCGTCTCATTTCCAACACCATACTCTACAATATTATTATTGTGCCACAAAAAATATACTTTTGAAGTTCTAGTTACTAAAATTGACAAATTTACCCATTTTGATTTATTTTAATTGAAAATACTTTATCTAATGACTATTTTACCATTACATTGGTGCGCTTCCAACCAAAAGCCCACATAAAAAAAAAAAACCTACCCCCCCCCCCCCCCTTCCCAACTGCTAAAAAAAAAACTAAACCCACCCTCGAGTAAGAAAAACTAACCCTAAAAGTTAAACCTAAAGGCTAAACCAAGTTTTATTATTTTTTTGTTATTATCATTATTTTTTGAATTAGGGTTGATAAATAAACATTTTGTGTTTTAAGTTTTTTTAATTTTACAGGTTTTATTTCTATTATGATTTTTTTTATTTGAAGGGATTTTTTGAAGGGTTCAAAATTAGAGTCTTTTCAATTATGAAAGGACAATTTTGTTAGTATAAAATTTTCATGAGACTTTCATCTCACACGGCTCCTAAGTGATAAAAGAAAGAAGAACTCCTCTTTTTTCTTTTTTGATTACCTTCCTCGCGTATGTATAAGACCGAATCCATTCGATTTCTAAAAAAGATTACTAATCCTTAACTTTTCGAGGAATCCTTCATCAGTGGTTGTGAATGACTGATTTTTTCAATCTTTTCGATCTTGGTTACGTAGGAGCAAGTCAGAAAGTAGAACCATCTGATTTGATTCGTTCTCAATAGCCATGAGATGATCATATTAGGGTGATCCTTTTGTCGACGGATGCTCCTATTACACTCGTAGTCTCTGAAGGATGAGAACCAACTTAAAGGATGGGGAAATATGCAATTGAATTTTTTGGGTGGGTATATATGCAATTAATCATGCTTTAGAGGGAAAATATGCAATTGATCCTTTTTTAAATATTATAGATTATTATATGTATTTTTTGATTTGATGCTATGTAATAAATATATTAATATATACAAGGGGAAAGTGATTACGATGCTATTAGCCATGTAACCTAAACTAATCAAAACTATGTAGTTTTGATTAAAATCTCCTCATCTATTTTAAATTCTTTCCATTTTTACAATATGTAATTTGCCAGATCTAGTCAAGGGTTAGTACAACAACCTTTGAAGGTATATGCGATGTGAAATTTTTAACTTTTCATTTTTGTGCAATCTTCAAACCCGATTCTTTTAGATCTAACATTTTTTAAACTTATGATTACTACCAAGAACACTTCTCAAGACATGTTTATGAACTTGGAACCCGATTGTTTTTATATTTTGTGATTTTTCTTTGTAGGAACACTTTCTTTTCTCCTTCTCAATATCAAAACCCAAGGTTGTGATCCAAAAACCTCAACTAGTGAGCCGATGGAGAGAGAGAAACTTTATTCCTTGAGTTGTGAAAGTGTTGTTGGAGTTGTGAAGAAATGGGTAAGTGGCCCTTTTATATGGTCCCATTTCTCCAAACTTTACATAATAAAATTACAAAATAAACGTACCTAGTACGTACTACACCGACTAAAAGCAAACTAAAATGACATATACAATCCTAAAAACAATATAGAATATTGGTCCTACACAATAATTCCATGTTAACTCTTGTTCAAGATGAATGTCTATAGCAATTAGAAACACACCATCAAAGAAAATGAGTAATTCGATGTTGCTCTTCTTTTTCCTTTCCTCTTTCTTTATCTCTTCTACTTCATCCTCTTCATCTTCTACCAACACAACACATAAATGTTCTGTTCAACAAACACTCGCGTTGCTTCTTTTTAAACAAAACATTTCCTCAATCAATGATACCATGTATGAGTATGCCTATAGATGTGAAGATCGGCTTGGTTCAGGTTATAGTCCAAAAATGATTAACTGGAACACAAGTTTAGATTGTTGTGATTGGAATGGGGTCACTTGTGACCGGTCCACAGGTGACGTTATCAGTCTTGACTTGAGTTGTGGCATGGTGATAGGTACTATCCACCCTAACACCTCTCTTTTTAACCTCCCTCGTCTCCAGAGACTAAACCTTACTGATTCCCAACTTCCACCTCACATAAGCAAGGTTTCTAATAGTCTCACACATCTCAACATCTCTCGTTGTGGGTTTACGGGTCAAGTTCCTGCAGATATATCATGCCTTCATAAATTGGTGTCTCTTGATCTATCTTACAACGGGATGGATTTCAAGCTTGAACCTCATGCTTTCATCAATCTGCTTCAAAATTCTACCGTTATTGAAGAACTTAAGCTTAGATTTCTCAATATCTCCACCGATTTACCTAGTAATCTTAATATATCTTCTTCTTTAAAATCACTAAAGCTGACTCCACTGGATTGCATGGAAGCCTCCCTAACAACATATTCAGTCTTCAATCTTTGGAAATACTTGATTTGGCAAGGAACAGTTTCATAGGGCATATCCCTTCAGAGATCACACTTCTTCCAAAACTGGTTATACTTGATCTCTCTTCAAATGGAATTAATAATTTGCATATTCAACCTCATATTTTCAGTGTTCTCCTTAAAAATTCCACAATTTTGAGAGAACTTTGGCTTGATGATGTTAATATTGGTTTCGTTTTACCCACCTATCTTAATATCTCTTCTTATCTAAGAGCACTTGATCTTAGCTCTACCGGCTTGCAAGGGAAGTTACCTGATAACATTTTAAGTCTTAAATCTATGGAAGAACTTGACTTGTCATATAACAATAATATCTATGGTCCACTTCCCAAGGTTAACACAATCACTCACTCCCCTCTCACGAGGTTAGATCTGTCAGACATAAGCTTATCGGGAGAGATATCCACTTCAATTAGCCATCTCAACTCTTTAGTTTATTTGAGGATCTCAGATTGTGATGTGAATGGGTCCATTCCCGAATCCATAGCTAACCTTAGAAACCTTGAATATCTTTATTTATCATCTAACAAGCTTTCCGGAGCATTGCCTGCTTCATTGTTTACCTTTCCTGCTTTAAAATATATATGGCTGAATAATAACAAATTCCTAGGCAATATGCCACTTGAGTTGTTTTCTCTTCAATCTTTAGAAAGTTTACATGTTGCTAACAATCAATTGACCGGCCAGATTGAAGTGCCTGATAGTGGTCCCATCCGGCATACATTTCAACGGCTTACCAACCTTACCATCATAGACCTTTCGTATAATAAATTTAGAGGTGAATGGAATTTGGATACATCGTTATCAAGCCTCATAAACCTTCACACCCTCATTCTGTCATACAGTGGCATATCTGTTACCACCAATAATGCTAATCATTATGTAAATCCTTATTTTAGGATCTTAAGTTTATCCTCTTGTAGTCTAAAGGTGTTTCTAGTATCCATTCGATTTATGACAACTCTTAGATACTTGGATTTATCTGACAATGATCTTCAGGGTCACATTCCTGATTGGGTAGGGGAGATTGGAGGAAATCAGTTGGAACTTTTGGATCTTTCAAATAACTCGATAACATGCATCATTCCAAATGTATACAAGGATTGGGGCCAATTAAAAGGGTATTTTTTGAACGGAAATCAGTTAGAAGGAAAGGTGCCAACTTCTTTAAACAAAAGTAAAAGATTGATAGTAATTGATTTGGGAAACAATCATATAAATGACACATTTCCTGGCTGGTTAGGAGATCTTCCCAACTTAGAGGTTCTTATCCTCAGATCAAACAATGTTCATGGTGGCATTGTAACCTCTTCCATGATTAAATTCCCATTTCCAAGTCTACGAGTTCTTGACTTATCTCATAATGGATTTGTAGGCCAACTCCCTATAGAAGTTTTTCATAATTTCAATGCCATGAAGAATGTGGTAATAAAGAACACACGACCAGAATATTTATACATAGGTGACGAGTATTACTCTATCACTATTGCAATGAAAGGAGTGGATCAACATTTCCTGCGGCTTTTAGATGAGTATACGATTATTGATCTATCAAACAATAAATTTGAAGGGGAGATTCCAAACATCATTGGAAATCTAAACTCTTTGAAAGTGCTCAATCTGTCCCACAACAGCCTAACAGGCCGAATCCCACAGGCCCTTGGAAATATTTCACAAATTGAATCGTTAGACCTATCACTGAACCAACTCACCGGAGAGATCCCACAAAGCCTTGCTGAGTTGACATCTCTTGAGTTCTTAAATTTGTCCCAAACCATCTCATGGGCCCCATTCCACAAGGAAAACAGTTCAACACATTTGAAGGGAAATCATTTGGAGGGAACCCAAAACTTTGTGGGCAACAGTTGCCCAATAAATGCAGTGAGCATATGCATGAACCACAACTTGAAGGTGATAGAGATAGAGATGAAGATCTGGATAGTGGATTTACATGGAAAGTGGTGGTGATGGGATATGGATGTGGAACCTTACTTGGATTACTGTTGGGATATCTAATGTTATCAACAGGAAAACCAAAATGGGTCAATGCAATTGTTGATGAAGCAAACTATGTGATCTTGAAGAGGCAAAATAAAAGAAGATGACAAAATTAGTTCATGAATGGTGCGTGTTTCATATGTTTTTCTATTCTCCAAATTTTGCAAAACTCGTAACTCTGTTTTCTTTCATTTTTTTTTCTTTTCTTTCTTTTTTAAATTTGATGCAGGTAAAGAAGTCTGGGGTGCAGCTGGACCCTTTTGAATCATGCAGTTGTAGAGGACCTTCTGATTAAAATATGTTATATTTTGAGTATTTGTTTTAATTTTGTATTACAAAGTCTCAAAATTGTGATCGATAGTCAATATCTTTTTCCTAATAGTAATTGATCTAACTTTATTGTTGTTATTCGCACATTTATCATGAAATTAGCAGAGTTTCATGTGTATTTTTTGTATTTTCAAACAAAAGTGGTTCAGCGCAATTGCTTATGCAGAATAATAGCACATGATTCAAACATGTACATCAGAAAAGGAATCTGTTTCTTTAAAGTTTGCATTTCACATTTTTCATAAGTTTACCAAATTAAACAAAAATCAGGTGCGACTAGTTATTGTATTGAGTTTTACAGGTTCAGAAGTTGCAGCCACACTTTCTCCATCATTTCCTCTTTCAACTTCATTATGATCAACAGCTCCAACTTCATTATAAAAGCAGGACACCAATATGGATTATGGTTTCAATTGAATTAAGCCATGATGATCCTTTCATGCTGAATGATGCAAATATACAAATGAGGCCAGATACAACGACGGTTATCAGGTCCAAGTAGTCAACCCCTTTCCCATGGATGGAATATTAACAGGAAACTCGCTTAGTGTTTGGTTCCATGAACGAGACACGCTGGCTCCGACTACAACATACTCGAACAATATATTTCCAGCTGCGATAAAAACACCAAATTCAACATATTTAAGGAAGCAGCCACTGTTTATTCTTTGACTTGCTAAGCACTACAGGTCATCTCATATTTGTTTTGGATCGAGATTCTTATGAGCTATTAATTAGTGTTGTTTCTAGATTCACATCTTCAACCAAGCAACATTATTGCCCTGTTTTCTTATGTTTGATCACCAGAGGTTCAGCATCATTAATGTTATATTTTTGGTTTCTACCTTGATAATCAGTTCCTTTAAAATTCTCTACCAATACTTGATCTATTTTTGGCGTAAGCCATTCAGGCATTTCACCGAACAACATAAGTGCATACTCTGAAACTAGAAGAAGAATAGTGTAATATTCCAAAGGGTTCATATATCATCAATAATAGTTTGATTTATAGCTGTATTCAATTTTCTTTACTCCAAAAGTTATTTGTATTAAATCGGTACTATATTTTGGCACTAGTAAAGTAGCCATTGAATTTTAAAACCGTAATTATTTTCGTTCCTCATTTTTTATTACATGAATCCTAATATGTTTTGAAAGTCTAAATTTCGTATTCTTGTAGATTTGTTTTTCTAATTTACATTAAACAAATTTCAATTAATAACATAGATATTGGGGTCATAACATTACTATTAATGACCAGTGGACTCGGCTATGTAGTTAAGGCGTGAGGAAACCAAAAGTATTAAATGCAAATGGTATAAACACATGTTGCTACTCAAGACACGCCTTTTGTTTAGGTTCGGTTTTTTCAGTTTCATGCACACCTGTAGTTAGGTTGTAATGAAGCTATTTTTCATACAGAACTAATGAATTCTACTATCTTTTTAGATTATCAGTATTCTCTATTGGGACTGCTAGAAGATAGCATTGAGAGGACAAAAGTTAAACATGAGGTCCACACCAGGAGTGCACGTAGATCAACATATTGGCCAATTGGTAAGATATATTTGTGGATCTTGGAAATCAGTTTCTTTTATAAAGATTGGATTTATGGTTGAGCTAGATGATATTTTCTGATATAGGAATATTTGGTACCTCAAGAATACATCAATACATTGAGGGAGTCTATGTTGAATCGATGCCCGACATCTTCATATGATCAAGTGTGCCAGGTTGTCAAGAAAGAGCTCGGTGGCCCACCTGAAGAAGTATGCATATGAGAAGTATATATCTATATTATTCTGATTATATCTTTCATGTCTTAAAAGTGAGTTAAATGTTTGTGTACACAGATCTTTAAGGAGTTTGATCCTGTTCCTATTGCAAGTGCTTCCCTTGCTCAGGTTCATGTTGCCAAAACTCATCACGGACAAAAAGTGGCTGTCAAGGTTTCAAATTGTTACCATTAATTTCCATCTTATTTTGATTATTTGTACAAGACTTGATGTGAGTTATTTTTATTTGATAATTATTCTTTTTGCAGGTACAACATATGCACATGACAGATACCGCAGCTGCAGATTATGCGACAGTGGAATTGATTGTTAATACTCTGCATTGGATCTTTCCCTCATTTGATTACAGGTTTATATCATTAGCTGTTATTATTTTATGAGTGCGTTTGCAAATGGAGATATTTTGCAATAACCACAGTTGTGTTTGGTTTGAATATAGGTGGTTGATAGATGAAGTACACGAGAGTCTACCTAAGGTTAGAGGCTAATCTTTGACTTTGACCTGCTTCTCAAATTGTTATGATATCCTGCTACATTATAAACACCAAAAACTGGATGAACAAATGTAAGGTGGCATTATGTATTTAAAAATATATTGTTAATAAAGTTACAATGATGGATATCAGGAACTAGATTTCTTAAATGAGGCCAACAACAGCATAAAATGTATGGATAATTTTCGAAGGTTATCTCCTCATATTGCAGAGTATGTTTATGCACCTGCTGACCATGGAGTTTGTGGAAGGCCCACAAGTCAATGATTTGAAGAGCATTCAAAAACTTGGACTCAACCCACATGACATCGCAAGGCTAGTAAGTTCTTTCTTTCTAGATAGTAAATTGCCATTATTTCTTTTTTTGCTTCGTATGTTATTAATTTTTGACAATACAGGTGAGTAAAACATTTGCTGAGATGATGTTTAAACATGGATAACCCACATGCTGCCAACTTGCTAGTTCGGACACTGCCTTCCCACAAAAGTGGCATTTTTGGTATGACATCTAACTGTAAACGACACTATCTGAATTATATGTTTTTATACCATGTTTTTTAATCCAAAAGCTTCCCGATTTTTATCTCGTTTCTTATACATACATAGCTTTGATCCAATTTGATAGGACATGGATGATTCTTATATATTAAAAATTTAAGAAATGCTAACAATTACAAAATCTGCTTCTTATATCGTCTTTCCCACTCATGCTTTCATTTGTTCTTTTTGTTGATGTTTTCCATTTTTGTAAATTTATTTGATGTTTTGTTTGTTTTTTTGTATATATATAGGACGAACAAAGCCGCAATTAGTACTTGTGATCATACATATTTTTACGATGCTTATTAATCTAAAAGCTTTCGATTTTTATCAAATTTCTCATACAAACAGAGCTTTGATCAAATATGATAAGAGACCTAGATGATTTTTATATATTAAACTTTAAACATATAAGAAATGCGAATATTTACAATTAGATGATGTTTTCCATTTTATACACCGTCTTTCACAGTCATACTTTCATTTGTTCTTTTTGCTAAAGTTTTCCATGTTATAAATTTATTTGATGTTTTTTTTGTATGCATATAAATGGGAAGAAGAAAGCCGCAATTAGTACCGCTGGACCACGGTCTGTACAAACAACTTGAAGTTTCCACTAGGACCAACTATGCTGCCCTCTGGAAGGTGTTTTTCTTGAATCTTAATAATCATCTTTTATCTTCTTACCATGTCTAAGTGATCAACAAGCTTATCATGTGAATGATTTTGCAGGCTTTAGTATTGGCTGATGCGAAAGGAATCAAGGAAAATTGCATGAAATTTGGTGCAGGAGAGGATCTGTATGCATTATTTGCAGGGATCCTTACAATGAGACCTTGGAATAGGGTCATTGACCCTGCAGTTGACCATCTTGCCATACAAGGCAATGATCACTCAGAACTTTCAGGTGAACCGACTCACCCTTCATAACTAACAATTGAATCGTTCGGGCTTCTGCATTTTGACAGTTGATGTCTTGTTTCGCAGATGTATGCTTCTCAGTATTTCCCTCAAATCACTGAGCTTTTGCATAAACTACCTCGAGTTATCCTGCTAATGTTAAAAGACCAATGATTGCTTGCGTTCTGTAAATAACGCTTTGGTATCTCCTCTTTTACCAAATTTATAAATGTCTTTTGAACATGTATAATAATAATAATAATTTGAAAGTGTGTGGAAGTGAGGTTTGTATATTGTTAATTGATAGATACAAAAACCATCCGTGGAGTCTTTCATAATCATTGGAAGAGTTTCTTCAGAGGCATTAATTGAGGAAAAGTTATCACATGCGAGTTCGCTCTTTACCTACCTATTTGTCTGCTTTGAGCAGATTTCATTAGAGGCCCGCTTTTTCATAATGCAGGTTGCCTTGTGGATGTTGCAATTCCGTACAGCTTTTAGTAAGTACTGAATGATCATTAGCATTTATACTCGATAACGAAAGAAATTATTTTACATTTGTATTCTTTGGGGATGAACAACATATAGACATACTAAATCGAGGTATTCAATAAGTGATCCAACTTCTTTGGCATCAATCTATATATTTTCTGTTCATTGGACAGTGTATGTGTTTCGACTTTCGAGATGTCATATGAGATTGCTTGTTTTTTAGTTGTGTTCTAGTTCTCTATATGCAGGCATGAAGTTGATTATACGAATCCATATTATTCCTTTTCATCAATAGGGTACGGAACATGATATTGTTAGTGTCTATGATCAGTATTGAAACAATTGTAACGTGTACACCCTAAGTTCGATTTATTAAGCAAAACAATGTTTTTGTTGGTCGTCTTCCTAAAAGCAGTTTGCAGGTATACTGCCAAAACCCTAAGAAGGGCCACGATGTGGACAAGTCAAAGTCTTGTAAGCCAAAAGAAACGTTATTGGTAAGTCAACATTATGCTACTCTTTGGTTGAGAATTATTGTTTTGGTCCACAAGCAATTAAAAGTAGTTGCATAATAAGACATGAAACAGAAGTTTGAGGCCTATTAGCCAAAAGACTTATACTTAGAAATAGAACTACACCACAAACGAATAGCCATGACGTGTATATATAGATTGTACCAAAGTATGGATATGTATAGCCACTAGAAACACACCAACAACGAAAATGAGTAATTCAATGCTGCTCTTCTTTTTCGTTTCGTTTATTATTTTTATCTCTCCCAGTTCATCCTCTTCATCTTCTATGAACACCACTCATAGATGTTCAGTTAAACAAGCCCATGCTTTGATTCTGTTCAAACAAAACCTTTCCTCAATCAATGATAACATGTCTTGGTTTAACCACATAGGTGAAGGCTGGCTTGGTTCTGATTGTAAACCAAAAATGATTAACTGAAAACTAGTACAGATTGTTGTGATTGGAATGGGTCACTTTTGACCGCTCCACCAGCGATGTTATCTATCGGTCTTGACCTGAGCTGTGGCATGGTGCAAGGTACTATCCACCCTAACACGACTCTTTTTCACCTTCCTCGTCTCCAGAGACTCAACCTTGCTTACAATAATTTTACTGATTCTCAGTTTCCACCTCACGTAAGCAAGCTTTCTAATAGTCTCATACATCTCAACATGTCTTCTTGTGGGTTTACGGGTCAAGTTCCCGCAGACATTTCACACCTTCATAAATTGGTGTCCCTTGATCTCTCTAACAGTGGGATTGATCTTATTTTAAAACCTCATGTTTTCATCAATCTGCTTCAAAAGTCTACTGCTATGGAAGAACTTTCGCTTGCATATTTTAATAATTTGAATATCTATTCTTCTTTAAAATTGCTAAATCTTGGCCCCACTGGATTGCAAGGAAACCTATCTAACAACATATTCAGTCTTCAATATTTGGAAAAACTTGACCTGTCAGGAAACAGTTTCTCAGGGCATATCCCTTCACAGATCACACTTCTTCCTAAATTGGTTTCACTTGATCTTCCCAACAATTGGAATGAGATTGATAATTTGCATATGCAACCTCATGTTTTCAGTATTCTCCTTGAAAATTCCACTTTTATTAGAGATCTTTGGCTTGCTGAAGTTAATATAGGTTTTCTCGTACCATCGATTAACTGAAATTAACCGAACTGAACAATTCATATTTTCATATATTTCTAGCTTTTGTACATAATTTCATGTATTATACCTTAATTTCATGTATTTATACCTCCACTTCATATATTTGTACCCCTATTTGTTCTTAACAAAAATTTTAGATCAAGTTTGATTTTGTTATTGCCGAACCGTTCCGAAAACCGACAAACTAACTGAATAAAACAAACTAATTAACTGGAAACCAATTAGTTAATAAAACAAAGTAACTGATGATTACGATTTCAGTTTTGGTTTGGACTAATAATCAAACGAACCAAAACGGGCACACCCTAAAATACAACAACTTCCTAGTTTGTTTCTAATAAAATTGTAGTCTTAGAAAACAAAAAATAAAATAAAAAATTACTATTCATGGTTCTCTGACTATGAGTTATTTTTGTCTCTAATAAACAGTATCAGGGAAAATTTTATTTACTAAAATAGAGTGGCTAGCGTCGTTAATTTATCTGACTTGCACCATATTTTTTTAGCAATTTTAGCCGCTCTCCTTTGTGGTTGTATACCGAGAACCTTCGTTTAAGATTATATAATGTTACACTTTATAATAGTCCTTACATAATAATCAATCAATGATTATATATAAAAATAAAAGTGCACCCCGAAATATATTATGTTCTAAACACATGGTGCAATAGACATTCGTATAGGTTTTATGGTGTGTCAGGGAGCAATACAAGCAATTAAATGCCTATACGGCTCATGTAGGTCTATACGGTCATATAGGCTGCAAAAAAGTTGTTTTTTTGTTCCATGTCAGTCATTCGTAGCCTATCGGCCCGTATATGCCTATACGAGCAGTATAGACATGTCCTATTGGCAGGAGGTGGTGTCAGGGAGCAATACGAGCAATTAAATGCCTATACGGCTTGTATAGGTCTATAAGGTTGTATAGGCTGCAAAAATGCTATTTTTTGTCCCATGTCAGTCATGCCCGTATATGCCTATACAAGACGTATAGACATGTCATGTCTTAGCAGGGGATGGTGTATGAGGATCACATCCAAAAGAAACATAAATATAAAAATAGAAAAGACTAACATGGATTATATAGGGTGATGTCATCATGTTTTCTAGATAATATAGAAGTGGGCCCTCAACAATCTTTATCTTCTGACCCAGGGTCTATGTATCCGTCAAATGACTCACCTTTTTGTTGGTTCAAAACCTTAGATTATATCTTTTAATGAGACATTACCAAAGTTAAACAAGTTTGACCTAAAAAATTAAAGGAAAGATTACTAAAATAAACAAATTTAAAGAAAAAATTTTAAAACAAGTCAAACTTGTTTATTAAAATCTATATTCTAAGTTTTGAAGTTTTGTGTAAGAATCTTGTATACCATTACATAAAAATAGGTACAAAAGGATAAGTACTTTCGATTCATTCACCCCCCTTTTCTGTTTCTTACTTTGTGTTCCATAGTTCTCTATATACATGTTTATTTAGTTGTGGTCAACGATCAGTATATGCACCTTAGCTTCAGTAGCAGTAGCGTGTTTATGATGTTCATCTTCCTCAAATCAATTAGCTTAATTATTTTGAAAGGTATGTGTATGTATACTTTCTAAACCCCTAAGGGCCACGACACAGAACAAGTCAAAAGTCTTGTAAACCAAAAAATACGTTAATGAAAAGTCTTCACTATGCTACTATGTGAGTGAGACTATTGTTATGGACCACAAACAATTCAAAGGTGGATATTTTGCATGAGTTCAAGGCCTATTGACTCAAAAGTCTTGTCTTACATTTTGAAACATGATGTGTATATATAAATTGTAGCAAAGTATGAATATCTATAGCCATTAAATGCTCATTCCATTTGGATAATGATAATGAAAGATAAAGAGATCCAACTAACCGTTAAAAAAACATATAATTCTATAACCTGAAAATGGTAATGGCATAAAATTATGATTAAACTTATATAAATGCCTTATTTATAATAAACTTTATTACTTATTTTTTAATATAGCAAACTTTTGATTTGTTATTATGTGATGTGGATGTAATATTTTAACTTGTAACCGGGAATTAAGTTTTAACTCATGATTTTCTTTATGATGCTACAACGGCATATATTATCATGCTCATATAATCATATTTGTGTTAAGCAACTTTTTCAATTTGGTTGGTTGATATAGACTTTTGCCTTTTGAGGAGAAAACCATGAATCGAATTATATCATTGGAGTAGATAACTCTCCTAGTGTAGTTTAAAAGTAAAAAGTAAAGTGTGAGTAGTCCATAGTAAAAAAAAGAAAAAAATGAAAGGTTTGGGCTATGACTAAAGTCTACTAGTGCTTATTCCATTTGGATAATAATAATACTGAAATATAAAGAGGTTGAGCTTGGGATGTGAATAAAAGTGAAGGAATATGTTTTAGTTGAAAGGGCTTATTTTGTCTAGTAATACCAGTCGCTTAATGAGCTTTTATGTTGAATATTTTGGTTAAATTTAATTTTATTATTTTGAGAAATCCGGATCGGAGATAGTATAAAACTAGTTTACAGATTAGAAAACATTCTAACAAGATATCGGCGGTGATTATATTTCTATAATGTGACGGGCCTCGATACCTCTACTTCTAATTCTATAATGTGATGGGCCTAAATTTTCATATTTGAAATGGGCTCTTCTCCTTTTACATTTTTGAGCCTGAGATATTGGTAGCTTGGCCCAACATTTTCCTAATGATAGAAATTGAACTAGTGTACAATCAAGCCGAAAAGAATCCGGAAACTGTCTGGGTGAAAACGGTTTGAATGCAATCCAATCCGACCCTACCCATTATGGTTTTCCTTTTAAAGTAGATCCGGTTTGGGTCCAACATTTGTTTGACTGAATTATAGTCTTTAAACAGGTTTGGTTTGCCTAAAAACCGGTTTTTTGGCCACAAGGATTGAACATAACTTTATGTATGGAAAAAATTAACCAAATAGTAGGGGTGAGCAGAAAACTGAATTAACCGAATCGAAACCGAATTAACCTAAAAACCGCACCAAAAAACCAACCAAAGCATTAACCGATGGTTAATTTTTTGTTTATTTGAAAAACCGAAATTTCGGTTTCGATTTGGTTATTCAATTTTAAAAAACCTAAAAAAACGAACCGAACCAAACTGATAGACGATGATAAATATTATCAAGATGATGAGGAATTGACCAAACTTTTAAGATAAATAAATAAGATGATGAATGAAGATCGGGACTAAACTTTTAATGTTTTTTAATTTTTCAACTCTATTTAGCAACTTTGTATTCGTATAGTTCCACATAACATGTGCCTATTTTTGTGTTTTGAATTCAATATATATGTGGACTGTGACACTCTTACATGTTCTTATACAAGTTTAATATGTATTTTCATTTTTGTAATTTTTTTTTCAATGTCAACACATAATTGAAGAAAAACCGAAAATAACCGAACCGAAACCGAAAATCCGAAAACCGAGAAGCCAGAAAACCGAAAACATAACGGTTTGCATATTCAAATAACCGATTACTTCGGTTTCAGTTTGGGTTTCACCTAATAACCGAACCGAACCGTGCTCAGCCCTACCAAATAGTAACAATGTTTTCCAATTGTTTCATGAATTAATATCATTTAAAGTATTTTTTTTTTTCTTCTAAACTAGCTCAACTTCAGTTAGGTTGTGTTAATATTGTGAAATTTTATTGTAAGTGTTCTAACTCTTTTCTTCTCAAATCATGTGATCTAAAACTAAACATATACGAATCATCGCTTAATTTTTTAAATTAACTTGAAATGGAGGGTAATAGTGAATAACAGATTCACTAAATAATAACAATTGTAAATTTATTTAATTATAAATATGCTTTGTTTGTTTACTTAATTTAAAAACTTTAAACATTTATAACTTATTTTATGTAATTTAAACAACTAATAATAGTTTAAGAGATTTTATAACATTTAATTAATTTTAGCCAGACTGATGATACAAACATAGTTAATATGGAATAATGCCACGTTCTGTTGTTACTTTTTAGAGCGAAGTGAGAATTCATTTGATAGGGATTGATTAATAAGTTGACCAGCTTGTGTTTACGTGGAGCTAAATCATTAGCCCGACCACTCAACTTAAATGGTACCCATACCCAACTAATTAAAGTTCTACCCACCCACACCCTACCGCCACCGCATATTTGTTGCCAATAAGCATTCTTTCGGCACCGGTGAACAAAACATGGTGCAATCTATAGACCGGGAAGTTGAAAAACTCAGGTGTTGGAAATAGGGTCTGGATCCGGGTACAAGTTTTGGTACTAATACCCAGCGGGTAGGATCGGCTACTCTGGTGATTTTTTATGCATCTCTAACATGGGTAGAACTATAATACTCGTATTTGAAAATGGGGTCTTCTCCCTTTGTTTTTTAGCCTAAAATGTTGGCCGCTTGGCCCAACATCGGTTTCCTAATTATTGAACTATTGCACAACCAAACCGAAACGGGCAATAGTTTGGATACAGTCTAATTGACCTAATCAGTTTAGTATATATATGTTTGGAATCCATTTTTGAAACCAGTTTATGTATGAAATCGGTTCGAAACTGACATGTCTAGTTTTTATTTCCATTATAAATCGTTTCTAAACATATCTAGTTTGGGTCGAACATGTTTTGCCTTTGTCTGACTCGATCTTAAACCATCTTCAAACATGTTCATTTTGCGTGCCACTAGACTGAACATCATTTTACATATGGAAAAACTTCACCAAAGAGTAACTATTATTCCGTTTCATAATATCATTCAAAAACATTTTGCTCTTTTAAGATCACTCAACTTTAATGATAGTTTTTTTTTTATTTTTCAATTAATTTGAAATAGAATGCAATAGTGAATAAAAGATTCACGAAATAACAAAAAGGTTTCATTAATGATCTAATGGTATGAGGTCTATCTTTTTAAAATGAAGATGGTGGTTCAAATCATTGAAAATATAAGATAGATAAAGAGGATTTTCGTTGAAAAGAAATTTATTGTTAAAATAAAAAAGTTTTAAACATCCACAATTATTTGTTTTTGTTTATAAAGAAATAAAATATTGTATCAAGTTACTTGCTTATGTTTTAAAACAACTTAAAAAGAAGAATATTAGTTATCGAGAGTTGACTTTCTTTCCTTCGTCAATATTCCACAAGGTGAACAAACAAACAAACATAACATAACATGGTGGTGGTTCGATCTGTATGGGGCGCTAAATCGAAGCTAGCATTTACTGCTCTCGCTTTAGGCGCCTGTGGTGCCGCCACTATTGCTAATTCCGAAGATCCACCACTTCTCTCAAGCTTTGAACCACTTTACGCGTTCGCCTCATCCATTTAACACTCACCGCCGCCGCAATTGCATTCGGTAAGCTTTTTTTCATTAAACTCTAATTGCGGTTGTGCAATTTGTCTAGTTACGGTTCACAATTTTAAACGCTCTGTTTGTTGTGTAGTTTAGGAGTGTGTATTGTTTGTTTGGTTACAAATAACCAGAACTTTCATAATTTTTGTATCAATTCTGGAAATCATTTACGCATCAACAGCGAAGGCAAGAAGAAAGTTCAACTGAAAGTAGGTGCTCAGTTACTGACAAGTGTAGCGTGTTTATAAAGTAGCAGTACTGGAAAAAATTATATGCAGGTCAGCGAGTAACCAACTGACCCAAAGCTATTTTGACCCGTTACCCAACTTGCCCAATTAACCAATTTTACTGATTAGATTTATATATTTATATTTTCAAGCACTCACAGACACATAGAGAATTATAGCCCATTCTTAGGAATTTGTCATGGTCTGCAACTACTCTTTTGAGTCAAGTGAAGAAAAAGGTTACGCTGGGTATATAATATTTCTATTAAACATGTTTTAGTGAGCTTATTTTTCTAAATTAGAGATAAGGATCTTTAGTTGCCATGTTTTATAATGGATTTCAATAATTTTCATTTCAACATATGAACTGTTTTCATTCATGCAAATGATACAAGATATTGATCTACTGTTGTAATGCTGCTTACATGTTTTTGGTTCAAAACTAGATGCCACATCAGCATTGATATAGAACTCTAAATGACATTAATTGATATGGTTTATAATCACGGATTCTAATGTTTGGTGTTAGTTTCTTTCAGGATGATGGATCAACGGTATCAATATTTTCTATTACGGGAAGCAATGCCAATGACTGCTTCACCAATGGTTTCAAGGAGCTTCTAACGGTAAGTTACTTGTCACATTCTACTTATTTTGAAATTTGTGTTGGCACGTGGTAAAATATATTTTTTATGCTTTATATTAGTTAACTAATATTAAGACCTTAACATAATGTTTAATGATGATTCTTGGTTATTTTGCTTGAAGCTACCATATGCATTGTGTAAAAGCAAACTGCAGGTGCAAGTTATGCAACCTCTCACACGTGTCCTTATTGCCATGTGATCGAGTGTGGCAAAACTTCTTGGTTAGTATGATTTATTTAGTTACTTCATTGAGATTCTGAAAGATTATTTTACTTGATTTTAATTTTCATTTCAAAAGATTGATTCAAAATGTCCTGAGTTGGATATGTTTTTGGAGCGCTTTTATTTGATGGTCTTTAATAACCTACGTGCATAGTAAGTGGCTAATACCGCAGCTTGCTTAAATAAGTTACATCAATTTTTGCTGATAAATTATTATTTATAGGAATGAAGAAATTTCTATAATGCATCAATTCATTGAGAAATCTAGACGCTCAAGCACACAAAGCTCGCTTAACTAAAATTGTAGAACTCTGTTTGGCTTCTATAGGCGAAATCATGAGTGTGGTTTTTAGGATTTTGTTATCTGCTTTAAAGGTGACTAATAGTCTACTGGTTTATCAGTAATTAGCAGTGTTTAGTTCGACTTGTGTAGTAAGAATATATTTAGTTTTTTCACATGTAGTTGAAATGGTGGGAGTGTATGATCGCTAAAGTTACTGCAGATTTGAGCTTGAATTACAAACAACTTCAAAGAGAGTCAGAAAGGTTTCTTTTTTTTATATTGCTCATTTGCTTGCAATGAGCAATGAGCAATGAGAGTCAGAAAAGTTTCTGTTTTAATCTTTCTTGTTTTTATCTTTCTTAACAAACATATGTTGTTGGTACATGTTTCTTAGAGCTTAAGCTTCCATCAAGAGAATGATTTAGTTCTGGAACCTTCTTGAATAGGTATGGATAGTTGAATACTGCTATGGTGGTGCAGGAACTACTAGCCTGTTACTTTCTTATGAGGTAATGAATTTAAATGAAAATCTGAAGTCTATCTATGTTTTATAGCTAATATGTTACAATATATCTAGATACATTTCATTAATTCTTTTATTTAAAAAATTAACATTAGGTACTAAAAATTTTATAAAAAAATACCCAAGTCAGCCGGTAAAAAGCTAGCTACGAGAGGGGGTGTGTTATCTAACAAGGGTATATATTCAATGTCTTCATGTCCCTCTAGATCATTTGCTGGCCTTTCTTTTAAAGATTTTTGGTGACGTAAAACATAAGTTGTATGCGCTAATAGCTAGAGATACTGTAGACTTTTATGAAAAAAAATCATATATGCTGTTATTCTGAAAAATATAATCACTACATTTTATAAGTGTATTAGACTATTTTTAGAATATCCTAATGCCGATGCTTAAAAAGGTCTTGTGGCAAGTGGAAAATATCAAGAGTTCAATGACTGGGACGCCAACTTTGGAGTCTCTTGAGGCTGAAGCAAATGATTTTTATTTGTTGCGGCACAAAAGCATGACTTGAGGAGATGAAAACGCCTTTCATCATAGGGTTCGGGCACCTTTAGTTTGTACAATACATTTCATTTATCTTTTACCTTTAGTTTTGTTCATTTATTTCAAATAGCTCATTTTATTTATTTTAACATTTGGCAAATCACGTGTATTACACGGGTTCAAAAGCTAGTTATATTAATATAACTAATTCTACTTATATTTGTTTTTCTTAATATATAAAGTTTTATATTATTTCGAATATACATGCTTATTTTTATCTACAAACCGACATAAACTTACGTAAACCTGAGCTGTGTCAGATCAAGATCAAAATATTCAATAAAATTTGACCCCGCACGGTTTTAAATAAAATTTATGCCAACATATAGATAAAAATAATCATGTTTTACAAACACGTATCGTCAAAGATGCGTTAGATTTCCTAACACATCGTCAAAGATGAGTAAGAGGTGGACATTTTTGGAATTCTAAAATTTTGGGCACAAAAGTGGAATCTCTTTCCAAAGTAGGTACATAACTTTGGACCAATTTCATTTTTCTTTTGGAATGTTTTGGACTAATTAAATACCTACAAATTATTTAAATTATAAAAAAATGAACCGTAAGTTTGGCTTTTGGTTTTTGTTTCAGTTAGGTTTCGGATCATTTTTTTCACTTTCATGCACGCTTGTAGTTAGGTAATAATGAAGCGATTTTTCATACAATCCGAATGAATTCCACCATCTTTTTAAACTGATTCTAAAATAGATAAACATTGGCGCCCTTTTAGATTATCAGTATTCACTTTTGGGACTGCCAGAAGATAGCATTGAGAGGACAAAAGTTAAACATGAGGTCCACACCAGGAGTGCACGTAGGCTTGAAGAACTGTGTTTTAAAAATGGTGGAATATACATCAAGCTTGGCCAACATATAGGTCAACTGGTAGGATATCTTCCAAAGCCCCTTCTTAAAAAGTGGAATTTATGGTTGAGCTAAATGACATTTTATGATATAGGAATATTTGGTACCTCAAGAATACATCAATACATTGAGGGAGTCTATGTTGAATCGATGCCTGACGTCTTCATATGATCAAGTGTGACAGGTTGTCAAGAAAGAGCTCGGTGGCCCACCTGAAGAAGTATGTATATGAGAAGTATATATCTATATTATTCTGATTATATCTTTCATGTCTTAAAAGTGAGTTAAATGTTTGTGTACACAGATATTTAAGGAGTTTGATCCTGTTCCTATTGCAAGTGCTTCCCTTGCTCAGGTTCATGTTGCCAAAACTCATCAGGGACAAAAGTGGCTGTCAAGGTTTCAAATTGTTACCATTAATATTCCATCTTACTTTGATTATTTGTACAAGACTTGATTTGAGTTATTTTTATTTGATAATTTTTCTTTTTGCAGGTACAACATATGCACATGACAGATACTGCAGCTGCAGATTATGCAACAGTGGAATTGATTGTTAATACTCTGCATTTGATCTTTCCCTCATTTGATTACAGGTTTATATCATTAGCTGTTATTATTTTATGCGTGCGTTTGTAAATGGAGATATTTGGCAATAACCACAGTTGTGTTTGGTTTGAATACAGGTGGTTGATAGATGAAGTACACGAGAGTCTACCTAAGGTTAGAGGCTAATCTTTGACTTTGACCTGCTTCCCAAATTTTAATATATGACTTTTTATATAGTTTTATAATTTGTAAAACACTATTTTTCTTTGTCACCTATAATTAGAAATAGGAGAGGTATCTGGTTCAAGTCTCACTCGTTATAAAATAAAAGGAGGTTTCAGGCTGGACTAGGGAATTTTGACACCTATGGTCGGTTTTCTCCTAGGCGTGGAATGAAGATGATTGGTGGGCGAGTAACCCATCAATGATCCAACTGACTATTCGATATTAATAATAATAATAATAATAATAATAATAATAATAATAATAATATATAATCTAAAAATGGTAATGGCATAAAATTATGATAAAACTTATATAAATATCTTGTTTATAACAATATTTAAAACTTATCTATACTATTTAATAAATAAAGGATTATTTGTGCCAAGTGTCCTTAGTTTAGCCTATTCTTCATCCCAAATCCCGCCTACAACAAACTCCCCTCCCAATGACGGTCTGATCCCTTACTCTGGATATGATTTTATAATCCAACAATTAGATTCATCATAATTTTTGTGTAACCCTAAATTAATTTTGCCCCTTTGGTATTGTTTTAGAATCATCGGCGCCAACTCCCCCAAACTCCAAAATTAATCAGAATCACTGGCGACCAAACCTCTCAAAACTCATTCCCAAACTCCAACATCGAATAGATTCATCATAATCTAAATCAATTGTGCATTGGCTATTTAATGTTGCTGACTATTAACCGGCGACCAAATCTTTCCAAACTCCTCGCCAAATTCTGTGACTTTTCAAACGAAATCAAAGCCTAAGTGGTCTCTGTCTGTTAATTGTTTTGTGGTAGGAGTAAAAGATCATCATTATCCAATGTAAGTTTAAATAAGTAGGTAGTGTTTTGTTCATGTATTTTTTCAATAACATATATATTGTAATTTTTAGGTTAGTGCTATATATTCAACTTCTGGCTAATAGTTATTGTTCATTTACAAATTTTTTTCTTGAAGTTGATTATGCTAGTTGATTAAGCAATTGGTAATCAAAACAAGTTGTTTCCTCACACTATTCAGGTAAGTTGCAGAATTTTTTTAGTAATCGTGTATTTTGAAGTAATATTTTATATACTTTTATTTCTTGACGTTAAATATTGATGCTCAACTTCATGATAAGCCATATCCAAACACCCAAAAAACATGATTTACAACTCTTCACAAACTACAAGTTGTTGGCAGTTAAAGATTAGTCAAACAAATATCATAAGTTTAAAAATCTTTCACTTAATTAAAATAGAGTTCTACATTGAACCATAGCTCATTATTATATAAATTTTGCTCTGTTGTGACAAGAACACATATATCAGCGAAAAATAGTATTCTTTTGACTTTTGAAAGTTGATGTTTCATAAGAACAATTGTATTAAAATGCCAAAAACTTCATTGAAATTTTATATTTAGTTAAAAGTTAATATATGACTTTTATTGTCAAGTAAACCAATTTCCAAATACAAAACTGATACAGATTTTCTTACCATCTATACAAATTGATAAAAATAATTCCATCACTTCATTTGTATACCTTAAAAGTACCAAAAACTGAATTAGTCCCCTTAGTGTTTACCATAAAACCAACCCCAATCATGAATCTTTTCTGCCGTTAATGCAGTTTACTAATTCCCTTGTCTTCACAAATTTTTATTAAAAAGAAAAAAACACACTAAAAGTGGCTGAAACTATCATGATTGACTTCAATAATTTGTGAATGTGTACTATCTATTTCAATTTTAAATTTCAACCATTTATGTTAACCCGATATTTTTTTGACATTTTAATCTAAAATGAGATTTTTTTTATATTACATGTAATCCTTTTATAATAAATTGATTGATTCATACTCAAAATAATTATTCTGTTTCCAAAATGTCAATTAATTCATTAAATGTTTAGATGAGTTTTTGTTTAGCTAATTTCATGAATATATCTTATTTCTAGAATATTTCTAATGTTGTTGAGCATGACACCTCTATTAACAAATCAATAGTTTGATTTTTTATCTTTTATGTTGTTAAACAAAAATCGACTATTTGATATAAATTTTTTCTAAGTGGATTAGCATATCTTTCTTTAAGTATTGCACCATGTAATGAGTTAGCTTCAGATACTGGTCCTGGTCCTAATGAACATTCTTCAACCCTTTATGGTAATTGTTACTTCTCATGAACTAACTTATATATTTTATATGATGATATGCTATCTTTTCACTTGGATTATTTTTTTCTTTAGACCATGCAGAAGCTTTCGCTTCTAAATCTGTTTGCTCAAGTGATTCCTCTGGTGTCATAACAAGGTTTACGTAAAAAGTTGGTGATATGAGCTACCTTAAGAATAAGCTTACTTAATGCTTATTGCACCTAAGTTATGTGACATATTGTACCTTACCGCCTCCGCCATATTTGTTTCCCCTTGACGCCGTAAACATTCTTTCGGAGAACAAAACATCGCGATCTATTTGGGGCGCCCGTGCTGGTGCTGCCACCATTGCTAATTCCGACGATCCCGCCACTTCTCTCAAGCTTTGCACCACTGTTCCTGTTCGCCTCTTCCGCTTATCCGTCACCGCCGCCACTATTGCATTTGGTGAGCTTTTCTTCTTTTATAATTGAAGTTCAATTGCATTTGTGCTATTTGAGTAGTTAGGGTTCTCAATTGTAAACGCTCTGCTGTGTAGTAAAAGGGGTGTGTATGGCTCGGTTTGGGCATTCTGTCCGGTTTCGCTTTTGTCATTTAATGTTGAAATTTTTAGGGTAGAAAAAAATGAATTTGCTTTAAAAATGGTGGAATATATATCAAGCTTGGTCAACATATTGGTCAACTGGTAGGATATATTTGTGGATCTTGGAAATCAGGTTCTTATATAAAGATTGCATTTATGGTTGAGCTAAATGACATTTTATAATATAGGAATATTTGGTACCTCAAGAATACATCAATACATTGAGGGAGTCGATTCAAAATCGGTGCCCAACGTCTTCGTATGATCAAGTGTGCCAGGTTGTCAAGAAAGAACTCAGTGGCCCACCTGAAGAAGTATGTATGCTAATATGTTATATCCATATTATTCTGATTATTTCATGTCTTAAAAGTGAGTTAAATGTTTCTTTACACATATTATTCAAGGTTTCAAATTGTTACCATTAATATTCCATCTTATTTTGATTATTTGTACAAGACTTGATTTGTGTTATTTTTATTTGATAATTATTCTTTTTGCAGGTACAACATATGCACATGACAGATACCGCAGCTGCAGATTATGCGACAGTGGAATTGATTGTTAATACTCTGCATTGGATCTTTCCCTCATTTGATTACAGGTTTATATCATTAGCTGTTATTATTTTATGAGTGCGTTTGCAAATGGAGATATTTGGCAATAACCATAGTTGTGCTTGGTCTGAATATAGGTGGTTGATAGATGAAGTACACGAGAGTCTACCTAAGGTTAGAGGCTAATCTTTGACTTTGACCTGCTTCTCAAATTGTTATGATATCCTGCTACATTATAAACACCAAAAACTGGATGAACAAATGTAAGGTGGCATTATGTATTTAAAAATATATTGTTAATAAAGTTACAATGATGGATATCAGGAACTAGATTTCTTAAATGAGGCCAACAACAGCATAAAATGTATGGATAATTTTCGAAGGTTATCTCCTCATATTGCAGAGTATGTTTATGCACCTGCTGACCATGGAGTTTGTGGAAGGCCCACAAGTCAATGATTTGAAGAGCATTCAAAAACTTGGACTCAACCCACATGACATCGCAAGGCTAGTAAGTTCTTTCTTTCTAGATAGTAAATTGCCATTATTTCTTTTTTTGCTTCGTATGTTATTAATTTTTGACAATACAGGTGAGTAAAACATTTGCTGAGATGATGTTTAAACATGGATTTGTGCATTGTGACCCACATGCTGCCAACTTGCTAGTTCGGACACTGCCTTCCCACAAAAGTGGCATTTTTGGTATGACATCTAACTGTAAACGACACTATCTGAATTATATGTTTTTATACCATGTTTTTTAATCCAAAAGCTTCCCGATTTTTATCTCGTTTCTTATACATACATAGCTTTGATCCAATTTGATAGGACATGGATGATTCTTATATATTAAAAATTTAAGAAATGCTAACAATTACAAAATCTGCTTCTTATATCGTCTTTCCCACTCATGCTTTCATTTGTTCTTTTTGTTGATGTTTTCCATTTTTGTAAATTTATTTGATGTTTTGTTTGTTATTTTGTATATATATAGGACGAACAAAGCCGCAATTAGTACTTGTGATCATACATATTTTTACGATGCTTATTAATCTAAAAGCTTTCGATTTTTATCAAATTTCTCATACAAACAGAGCTTTGATCAAATATGATAAGAGACCTAGATGATTTTTATATATTAAACTTTAAACATATAAGAAATGCGAATATTTACAATTAGATGATGTTTTCCATTTTATACACCGTCTTTCACAGTCATACTTTCATTTGTTCTTTTTGCTAAAGTTTTCCATGTTATAAATTTATTTGATGTTTTTTTTGTATGCATATAAATGGGAAGAAGAAAGCCGCAATTAGTACCGCTGGACCACGGCCTGTACAAACAACTTGACGTTTCCACTAGGACCAACTATGCTGCCCTCTGGAAGGTGTTTTTCTTGAATCTTAATAATCACCTTTTATCTTCTTACCATGTTTACGTGATCAACAAGCTTATCATGTGAATGTTTTTGCAGGCTTTAGTACTGGCTGATGCGAAAGGAATCAAGGAAAATTGCATGAAATTGGGTGCCGGAGAGGATCTTTATGCATTATTTGCAGGGATTCTTACAATGAGGCCTTGGAATCGGGTCATTGACCCTGCAGTTGACCATCTTGCCATACAAGGCAATGATCACTCAGAACGTCAGGTGAACTGACTCACCCTTCATAACTAACAATTGAATCATTTGGGCCTTTTCATTTTGACTGTTGATGTCTTGTTTTGCAGATGTATGCTTCTCAGTATTTCCTGCAAATCACAGTGCTTTTGCATAAACTACCTCGATTTATCCTGCTGATGTTAAAGACCAATGATTGCTTGCGTTCTGTAAATATCGCTTTGGTATCTTCTTTTTTACCAGATTTATAAATGTCTTTTGAACATGTATAATAATAATTATAATTTGAAAGTGTGTGGAAGTGAGGTTTGTATATTGTTTATCGACAGATACAAAGACCATCTGTGGAGTCTTTCATAATCATTGGAAGAGTTTCTTCAGAGGCATTGATTGAGGAAAAGTTGTCACATGCGAGTTCGCTCTTTACCTACCTATTTGTCTGCTTTGAGCAGATTTCATTAGAGGCCCGCTTTTTCATAATGCAGGTTGCCTTGTGGATGCTGCAATTCCGTACAGCTTTTAGTTAGTTTTGAATAATCATTAGCATTTATATCGGAGACAAAAATCATTTACGTTTGTATTCTTTGGGGATGAATCCCTTGTTACTAACAACCATGCTAGTTTGAGGAAATCAATAAATTAGCCAACTTTATTGGCACCAATCTATATATTTTCAGTTCATTGGACAGAGTATGTGTTTTGAGACGTTAGATGAAATTTCACTTTTTTGTTTATTATATTTTTTTATCTCCGCATTTTATATCTCCATATGGAATATGATAATGTAAGTTGTGGTCTATGTTCACTATTTGAGACAATTGTAACGCGTTTGCCTTATGTTTGATTTATGAAGCAATAATGTGTCTATGATATTTGTCATCCTGAAACCAATTTGCTTAATTTCATTACAAGATATTTGTAAGTATACTTCCAAAACCCTAAAAGACATGACCAAATCAAAGTCTTGTAAACCAAAAGACACGTTATTGAACAAATAGCCATAATGTGTTTATATAGATTGTACCAAAGTATGAATATGTATAGCTACTAGAAACACACCAACAACAAAAATGAGTAATTCAATGCTGCTCTTCTTTTTCCTTTCGTTTATTATTTTTATCTCTCCCAGTTCATCCTCTTCATCTTCTATGAACACCACTCATAGATGTTCAGTTAAACAAGCCCATGCTTTGATTCTGTTCAAACAAAACCTTTCCTCAATCAATTATAACATGTCTTGGTTTAACTACTTGTGTGAAGATTGGCTTGGTTCGGGTTATATTCCAAAAATTATAAAGTGGAACACAAGTACGGACTGTTGTGATTGGAATGGAGTTACTTGTGACCGCTCCACTGGAGATGTTATTGGTCTTGACCTTAGTTGTGGTATGCTGCAAGGTACTATCCACCCTAACACGACTCTTTTTCACCTTCCTCGTCTCCAGAGACTCAACCTTGCTTACAATAATTTTACTGATTCTCAGTTTCCACCTCACATAAGCAAGCTTTCTAATAGTCTCACACATCTCAACATGTCTTCTTGTGGGTTTACGGGTCAAGTTCCCACAGACATTTCACACCTTCATAAATTGGTGTCCCTTGATCTCTCTAACATTAGGATTTTTAATGGGGTTGATCTTATTTTAAAACCTCATGTTTTCATCAATCTGCTTCAAAATTCTACTGCTATGGAAGAACTTTCGCTAGCATATCTTAATATCTCTTCAGTTTTACCTAATAATTTGAATATCTCTTCTTCTTTAAAATTGCTAAATCTGGGCTGCAATGGATTGCAAGGAAACCTACCTATCAACATATTCAGTCTTCAGTCTTTGGAAGAACTTTACTTGTGGGGAAACAATTTCACAGGGCATATTCCTTCACAGATCACACTTCTTCCTAAATTGGTTTCACTTGGTATCTTTTCGAATGATAAATTGCATATGCAACCTCATATTTTCAGTATTCTCCTTGAAAATTCCACTTTTTTGAGAGACCTTTGTCTTGATGAAGTTAATATAGGTTTTGTTTTACCCACCTATCTTAATATCTCTTCTTCTCTAAGATCACTTGGTCTTATCTCCACCGGCTTACAAGGAAGGTTACCTGATAACATCTTAAGTCTTGAATATCTGGAAAGACTTTACTTGTCAGATAACAAAAATCTCTCTGGTCCACTTCCCAATGTTAACACAAGCACTATCATCCCTCTCACGGTTTTAGATCTATCAGAGACAAACATATCAGGAGAGATACCCACTTCAATTGGCAATCTCAAATCTTTAACTTACTTGGATCTGTCATACACAAGCTTATCAGGAGAGATACCCACTTCAATTGGCAATCTCACATCTTTAATTTACTTGCGTCTGGCAGACACAAGCTTATCAGGAGAGATACCCATCTCAATTGGCAATCTCACATCTTTAATTTTCTTGGATCTGTCATACACAAGCTTATCAGGAGAGATACCCATCTCAATTGGCAATCTCAAATCTTTAACTTACTTGGATCTGGCACTCACAAGCTTATCAAGAGAGATACCCATCTCAATTGGCAATCTTAAATCTTTAACTTACTTGGATCTGTCATACACAAGCTTATCAGGAGAGATACCCATCTCAATTGGCCATCTCACATCTTTATTTTACTTGAGACTCTCATATTGTGGTTTCAATGGGTCCCTTCCCAAATCCATAGGTAACCTTAGATCCCTTGAATATCTAGATTTATCATATAACAAGCTTTCTGGAACATTACCTTCTTCATTGTTTACCCTTTCTTCTATAGAATATATCGTGCTTGATCATAACATGTTCCAAGGAAATATGCCACCGGAGTTGTTTTCTCTTCAATCTTTAATAGTATTATCCCTTTCTAACAATCGATTAAGCGGGCAGATTGATGTGCTTGATAATGGCCCCATCCAGCAAACATTTCAACGGCTTACCAACCTCACTTCCCTAGACCTTTCATATAATAATTTTACAGGTGAATGGGAGTTGGATACATTGTTATCAAGCCTCACAAACCTTGAAGCACTCATTCTGTCATTTAGTGGTATATCTGTTACCACCAATAATGCTAATCATTATGTCAATCCTAATTTTATGACCTTAGGTTTGGCCTCTTGTAGCCTAAAGGTGTTTCCGGCATCCATTCGATCCATGACAGCTCTTAGATACTTAGATCTGTCAATAAATGATATACATGGGCACATTCCTGATTGGGTAGGGGAGATAGGAGGAAATCTGTTGGTACTTTTGGATCTTTCAAATAACTCAATAGCTGGCACCATTCCAAATGTATACAAGGATTGGGGCCAATTACAATGGTTTCTTTTGAATGGAAATGAGTTAGAAGGAAAGGTGCCAGCTTCTTTAAACAAATGTAAACAATTGAGTGTAATTGATTTGGGAAACAACCACTTAAATGACACATTCCCGGGTTGGTTAAAAGATCTTCCCAATTTACAGGTTCTCGTCCTCAGATCAAACAATTTTCATGGTGGCATTGTACCCTCTTCCTTTGTTAATTTCCCATTTCCAAGTCTGCGAGTTCTTGACTCATCTCATAATGGGTTTGTAGGCAAACTCCCTACAAAATATTTTCAAAATTTCAAGGCGATGAAGAATGTGGTAACAAGTAACACAGAACCAAAATATATGCAAACGGGTAACATGTATTACTCTATCACTATTACGATTAAAGGAGTGGATCAAATTTTCACGCGACTTTTCGTTGAGTACACTATTGTCGATCTATCAAACAATAAATTTGAAGGGGAGATTCCAAACATCATTGGTAATCTAAACTCTTTGAAAGCGCTCAACCTGTCCCATAACAGCCTAACGGGCCGAATCCCACAGGCTCTTGGAAATATTTCAGAAATTGAATCCTTAGACCTGTCTTGGAACAAACTCACAGGAGAGATCCCACAAAGCCTTGCTGATGTGACCTTTCTGGAGTTCTTAAATCTGTCCCAAAACCATCTCATGGGTCACATTCCGCAAGGAAAACAGTTCAACACATTTGAAGGGAATTCGTTTGGAGGGAATCCAAAACTCTGTGGGTTTCCATTGCCCAAAAATTGCAGTGAGCGTCTGCACGAACCACAACTTGAAGGTGATGGAGATGAAGATGAGAGTGGATTTGCATGGAAAGTGGTGATGATGGGATACATATGTGGAATCTTACTTGGGTTCGTGTTGGGATATCTAATGCTATCAACCGGAAGACCGAAATGGGTCAATGCAATTGTTGATGAAGCAAACTATGTGATCATGAAGAGGCAAAATAAGAGAAGATGATAAAATTAGTTCATGAATGGTATGTATTTCATATGTTTTTCTATTCTCCAAAACTGTTCAGAACTCGTAACTTTGTTTTCTTTCATTTTTTTTTAAATATGATGCAGGTAAAGAAGTTTAGGGTGCATCTGGACCCTTTTGAATCAGGCAGTTGTAGGGAACTTTCTGATCAAATTATGCTATATTTTAAGTATTTGTTTTAATTTTGTATTACAATGTCTATATTTGAGTATTTGTTTAAATTTTGTATTACAATGTCTACATTTTGAGTATTTGTTTTAGTTTTGCATTACAATGTCTCAAAATTACGTTTGATAGTCAAAAATCTCTTTTATAATAGTAATTGGTTTAACTTTTCATTGCTGTTATTCAGACATTTAACATGAAATTAGCAAAGTTCCATGTGTATTTTTTGCGTTAGATTTGCTGCAGGGGTGACTGGTTGCTGATTTAACATGAAATTAGCAGATTTTCATGTGCATGTTTTTGTATTTTCAAACAAAAGTGGTTCAGCGCAATTGCTTGTGCAGAATATATATATTTTTCTTAGTATGCACAACAAACAGATACACAAACCAACAGTTTATTCCCTATGCCCAAACAAAACCCATCCCAGTAGCCGAACAACGGTCAACACCAATATATATATTGGCCCGTTGTCACCCCCGTTGAGTAGTATCGTCTCACAATTGCCCGATTGCCACTAGCAAGAATATGAACAGTCATGATAATGGCTGCATTAACCGATGTCCCAAGATATGGAAAGTAGATTTGCTAGAACATTGAGGCTCGTGACCAGGCAGTTTGTAGCAGTCATGATAATGGCTGCATTAACCGGTGTCCCAACCTTTTTATGGACCACAGCTCGAATGGGCGGTAACATGTGAGATCAGGCGATGTGAGTGAAGTATCTAGATTCAGCTATGATGAAAGCTTTCCCTTTAACGCGTCTAATATATTAGCCCTGTTCATCCCCACAGCTTCAAATGCAACTGTGAAAGAGGCATCAACATCAATTTGGTTGTAAGGTTGCATTAGACACAACACTGCAGCCAGAAGTGAGTCAGTGGTGATGACAATCAACATAGACCCGACTAACTCGATGGGTGTATCTCTTCCCGGCTTCTTGGTTTCTTCACCAAATGTTGCCACTCCGTCAAACCCATCATATGCGAAGAAAATTACGGATGAACCCTTCCAAATACCCCGAAAACCGAAAGGTGCAAAGGGTCAAAGTTTTCAAGATTAGCCTTTGTTGATCCTTCTGTGATTATAAAAAGCAGGACACCAAATGCGAGCAGATACCGCTACAGCTAGTTAGGTTTATGGTTCCATAAGGTTGCAAAGTATAATGTCTAAGAACGAGACAAGCTAGTTCCGACTACAACAATATATTTCCAGCTGCAATAAAAGCAACGAAGTCACCAAATTCAACATCTATTAGGAAGCTACTGTTTTTTCTTAGACTTGCTTAGCACCACAGGTCATCTCACATTTGTTTTCGACCGAGATTCTTATGATCTATATTAGTGTTGTTTCTGGATTCACATCTTCAACCATGCAAAAGAGTTAACAATTGCCCTGTTTTCTTATGTTTGATCACTAGAGGTACTTCAGCATCATCAATATTATGTTTCTGGCTTGTACCTTAATAATTAATTCCTTTTAAATCCTCTACGTACCAATATCTGGTCTATCTATTTTTAGATGTAATTACTCATTCAGGCATTTTATCGAACAGCTTAAGTGCGTGAAACTGGAAGAGCAGTTTAATATTCCAAAGGGTCCATATATCATCAATAATAGTTTGATTTGTAGTGTTTGCTTGGTCATGAGGTCAATATGCTTATCAACTGTAAAAACAAACTGAAGCCAAATGTTCGTTTAGATCTTAAGCAAACAAACACAAATGTTCATTTTTTAAATAAACGACAATGAACATAAATATTTGTTCGATTAAGTGTTCGTGTTCGTTTAAAGTTAATTGAGCGAACATGCCCTTGTTTGTGTTTGTTCGATTCGTTTACAGGCTTTCATTATTCACATTGATGAATACGTTGGTCCTCTAGGCTATGTCGATTATGTCTATGTTCGTGAACCATTCGTGAACATATTCATTTCCTTAATGAACGAACACGAACATAAAATCTTGTTCGGTAAGTGTTAGTGAACCATTAGTGAACACATTATTTCAGTAATGAATGGACATGAACAATGCCTTATTCGTGTTCGTTCGGTTCGTTTACAGCCCTACTAGTAAGGCTCTTCACTATGGTTGTGGTTTAAAGCCCCTTTAACGACCCATTATATATACATATATATGTATGTGTATGAGAGGAGGAGGGCCCACTTTCTTCATATAGCGTCGCTCTTCATTTAATTTTAAACATAAGTATTTTTTTTCTTTTTAAAACTGTAGTTACTTTCGTTCCTCATTTTTTTGTTACATGAATCTAAGATGCCTTAAAAGTCTATAAATTAATTTGAATTCTTAGCAGATATTTTTTTCTAATTTACATTAAACAAATTTCAATTAATAAAATAATATTATTCTTTTAATGAATTATGAAATTTTAGAGATAAGTGATTTGGGAAATTAAAAAGAAATAGAAATATAAAAATAGAAAAGACAAACATGGATTGCATAAGGTGACGTCATCATGTTTTCTAAAAACATGGAAGTGGCCCCTCAACAATCTTTATCTTCCGGCCCACGGGTCTATGTATTCGTTGAATGACTCTAGGGATGGCAAAAATAACCAAACCCGATGGGGAAAACCGAAACCCGCCCTGAACGGGGCGGGGTTCGGGGACACTTAATCGGGGACGGGTCCGGGTACGGGGATTCCCCGTTTAAGTTAATCGGGTTCGGGGCGGGGATGGTATTGCCTGTACCCGCCCGTATACCCGTTTAATTAAATATGATTTTTATATTTATATATTATTTATTATTTACCCTGTGTTTGGTACAGAGAATGGAAAAGGAGAGAAAATAGAAATGGAAATGGAATTGCAGAGAAAGAGAATTGGTATGGAGAATGAGAATCATTTCTCTTGTTTGGTACACGAGAAAATAAACAGAGAACTCTTCCATACCCAACCCCACCTCCACCCAACCTGACACCACTCACTACCGCAGCCCCACCACCACAGCCCCACCACCACCAGCACCACCACCACAGCCCCACACCACCAGCACCACCACCACAGCCCACCACCACCGGCTGCCGCCACCAAATCCCCTTCTTCAACCACAGTACACAAGAAATTAAAAAGATTCAAATTTTTGGAACATAAGATATAGAAAAAGGAGGCTCAGATCTGTCATCACTGCCTCTTTGGAGATTTTGTGGTGGTGGTTGTGGTGGCGATGATGATGATGATAATCAAAAGCCACCTGCGAACACCGCCGATTTCCACCACCACTGTCACCCACCTGCGACCACAATCACCCGACCATCTGAAAACCCTAACCTACCACGAACCACCACTTGAAACCCTAATCTCCGTTCACCCGTACCACCTGCAACCTACAACCGGTTACCATCTCTGTGTTCACCACTGCGAACGGCAGAGACGGGGTGGTGGTTGCAGACTTGGAGACGAGGTGGCGGTTGCAGACTTGGAGACGGGGTGGTGGCCGGAGACGAGGTGGTGACATGCTATGAGGAGGCTGCTGAGAAATGGATTTCTCTTTGTTTTAAAGAGAAATGGAATTCTCTAGTTTTAGAGAAATAGAAAGAGAAATAGAAATGAAAAGTGGAAAACAAACAAAAGAAATATTTCTAATTCCATTTCACCCCGATCAAATCCACTACCAAACAACCCCTAAGTTCCCTAACCCTAAATATGAAACTATGGAAGCCTCAAGCCAGTCAAGCCACACTCCAGTACTCCACAGCCGCATACAACCCCACACACAGCCACCTCCACCGTCCACAGCCACCTCCACCTTCCACGGCCACCGTCGTCTCCACAGCCACCGCACACAGCCCCATTCCTTCAGTCGCCGCCGCCATCCGTCGTCTCCAGCCCCATCGGATTCAGTCCGCTCAACATCTTAGATAAATTAGTTTTTGAAAATCTGTTTTGGTTTCAAAATCGATTTTGATAGATTTAGTTTCTGTTTTTGATAGATTTAGTTTTTGAGGGGCTCATTTTTTATAGTTTCTGTTTTTGTCACACAAAAGTTCCTGTTCCCCAATTCACAAGAGCGGGCAATTTACTGTAAGTAAAAAAAACCTTCATCTGCTCACTTGTTGGTCACAAAAACAAGCATTGTTTTTTAATTTGATATGAAATGTTTCTCAAATACCTGCTAAAAATTTAAAATGAAGGGCCATTATTGGTGATGAAGTAGAAAATTTATCATTTATTCTATGTGTTTAATATATAAAGCGGAGTCATTTGCAATTACCACTTGTTAAAGCGAAGTCATTTGCAATTAGCACTTGTGCTTAAAGATTATAATTTCAACGATTGATTATACTTTCACTAATCATATTTTGTTTACATTTTCATAATTATTCGTAGGATTTATGGAAGGACACACACAACAACCACAAACATCTCCGGGTGATAATTCACAAGCCGATAGCAATAATTGTATGAACCAATCTTCACCAAATACAAGCAATGAAGGTCCATCACACACAACCACAGGAGAGCAAACCCAAACCCCAACCCAAAATGATGATAGCAACATGGGTTCTAGGAACCGAAAACTTACGTCAATTGTATGGAACCACTTCGAGAAGATGACGATCAATGGTGAAGACAAGGCGGAGTGCCACTATTGCAAGAGAAAATTAGGAGCTAAGAGTGAGAATGGAACACGCCACTTACTTGATCATTATAACAAATTTTGTCCAAAACGAAACCAAAGAGATATACGTCAACAAGTATTGGGGATGGGAAAAAAAACAACCGACGGACAAGCAAATCTAACTTGTTTAAACTTTGATCCCTACAAGTCAAGGAAAGATCTAGCCGAGATGGTTATTGTTCATGAATATCCTCTTGTGATTGTTGAACATCATAAGTTTAGAAAGTTTGTGACCGGACTACAACCTTTATTTAAGGTTCCATCACGAAATACCTTAAAGAGTGATATTTTGAGATTTATGACTTTGAAAAAGAAAAGACAATGGGGTATGTTTCATTAATTATTTGGTTTTAATATAATTAGTTATTACTTAATTGCCTTTTAATTTATATCTTTGATTTATTAAAGGATCTTGGAAAAAAAATCAAAGCCGGATTGCAATTACCACGGATATGTGGACATCGGGTAATCAAAAGAAAGGTTTCATGTCAATTACCGCACATCTAATTGACGAGAAATGGGAAATGCAAAGCCGAATAATGAGGTATACTTCAAAATTTGTTTTATTAATTGCTACTTTAATATGTTGAATGTTTTATTAAATGTACTTTTACTAGGTTTATTTATGTACCTTCTCCACATACTGCTGAAGTTCTTGCTGAGGTGTTATATCAATCTTTGTGTGATTGGAATATTGATAGAAAGATATCAACAGTAACAGTTGATAATTGCAGCACTAATGATTTAATGATTCACTATTTATTGGATAAGTTGTCTTTAAGCTCTTTGATTCTAAGTGGGGAGTTGTTTCATATGCGATGTTGTGCGCACATATTGAACTTAATAGTTCAAGATGGTTTATCTGTCATTGGTGAAGGAATCGAAAGAATTAGAGAGAGTGTTGTTTTTTTGGACGGGAACACAAAAAAGAGTAGAAAAGTTTGAGGAAGCTGCTCGTCATTTAGCAATAGATTGTTAAAAAAGGTTACCTCTTGATTGCAAAACACGTTGGAATTCGACATATCTAATGTTGAAAGTTGCTATTCTTTACAAGGAAGTTTTCAAACGTTTAAAGCAAAGAGAAACCCAATATAAAACTTTGCCAACTGAAAGAGATTGGGAATTAGGTTCAAGCATTTGTGATAAGTTGAGTTTGTTTTATGAGCTGACTTTGATGTTCTCGGGTACTAAATATTCGACAGCGAATGTCTTTTTTCCATCAATATGTGAAATTAAATCTTCTTTGGGTATATGGAAAGAAGATCGAGACCCTATGATCAAGATGATGGCAGAGAAGATGATTGTTAAGTTTGATAAATATTGGTCGGTTATTCATGGGGTAATGGGAGTAGCAGCAGTTTTGGATCCTCGTTACAAATTGAAAGCAATGGAGTTTGCTTTTCCAAAGATATATGGTTCTGAAAAGTAGGAGAGTGAGATAATAAAACTTAAGGAGCTTGTATATAGGTTGTTTCAAGATTATGAAAGTTACGGTCAAGGAACTTCACGGGATGATAGTGTGAGATCAAGTTAAAACAATGCGGGGGATGGAAGATTTTTCAACAAATACTTCACATTCGTTGAAGAGGATAATCATTCGGGTATGACTTATTTTTTACATTATTTAACTTTATTCGTTAATTGTATTAACTTTATTTAATTGGACAAATTGATTATGACTTTATATATTAGGTGTCACAACGGAGCTTGATTTGTATCCACAAGAGAAAGTTTGGAGAAAAGACAATGAGATTGACCTTTTAGCTTGGTGGAAAACAAATGGTGTCAAGTACCCAAGGTTGCAAAAGATTGCTCGAGATATATTGGCGATTCCAATATCTACCGTTGCTTCCGAGTCCGCTTTTAGTACAAGTGGTAGATTGGTAAGTCCACATTGTAGCCGTCTTCATCCAAAAACATTGGAAGCGTTAATGTGCGCCCAAAGTTGGTTGTTGAATGAAATCAAAGGTAAACAAACATTTTATTTCATTAATTACACGTCTTTTTAGTTTTAGACTTTTGACTTTTGTGATATGAATATAGCAACTTGTTCAGAAGAATCCGAAGCATATTGCCAAACTATTGAATATGATTGTGACGATGGTACTGAGGTAATACATATATATATGGTTTAACATTGATTCTTATATAGTTTCCAATTAATATGTTAATGTTTGATTATCGTAGCAATCCGGCGTGACAAGTGTTTGAATGGTTGAATGGGTTCCGTATGGACGTGAAAGAAGGATCAATCATGAAGTTAATTTCCATAGTGATGGCGAGAAATAAATATTTTTATGTATTAATGTCTTTTGTATGTGTAATGTGTTTGGATATTGAACTTTTTATGTATTAATAATGTATTGTAATTTTTGTATCATTTTCTTACAATCGGGTTTTAAATGGTGAACCCGATGGTTAAATGGGGATCCCCACGGGGAATTTAGCCCGTTTAAAAACCGTTTATGCTAGACGGGTTTCCCCGAATACCTGCGGTTTTCCCCGAATCCCCGACGGGATTCCCCGTTTAGTCCCTGCGGGTTTTTAGACGGTTTTGGTAATGGGTTTTATATAACCGGGCCGGGTATGGGATTGGCATTCCCCGCCCCGAAACCGACCCGTTGCCATCCCTAAATGACTCACCTTTTTGGTGGTTCTTGTATTATTTCTTTTAATGGGACATTACTAAAGCTAACAAGATTGAAAAAAAAAAATTTAAAGGATACCAAAATAACAAATTTGACTTGAAAAATATTAAAATAGGCATGTTAATTTAACCCGTATTCATCTAATTATTGAGTTTTTGTCCGATAAACAAGTGGCATGTCATGGAAGCCGGCTAAAGCCGCCTTAGCCGCCACTTTATGTGCACGAAATTTTGTGAAAAATAAACAGGACCTAATTAGAGACTATAAAAATTCGACATGTGTCAAAGACGGCAAAACTTAGCCTACATCTCTAGTTATTTAGGCGATATATTTGACTCTTAGCCGACTTTGGAATATATGTATGTCTATTCACTTAGCTGTCTTCATATATTCCTTCTTAGCCGGTTCCAACTTGACTTGTAGGCTAAAGCTTCACTTAGCCGTCGTTTTTTTTCGCTTTTGGCCGCCAAAATTTTATCAGGTAAGTGTCTTCTTAGGTAGGTAAAAATATTTAATTTTGGTTGTTAAAACAAGCCGGTTAAGGGAAAAAAATGAAGACGGCTAAGAGTAAAAATAATGGAAGCGGGCTAAGTGTTTTAACAGGTAGGTAAAAATGTTTAATTTTGGTGCCTAAAGCATGCCGGCTAAGAGAGAAAACAAAGTCGACCGAGAGAAAAAAAAACATGAAAGCCGGGTAAGTATTTAATTGGGTATGTAAATATTTTAAATTTTGACGGCTAAAAGGAAAAAAGAAGGCGGCTAAGTGTAGCTTTAGCCTATAAACCGAGCTTGAGCCGGCTAAGAAGGAATATATGAAGTCGGCTAAGTGAATACATACATATTTTGAAACCGGCTAAGAGTCGAGGATGTCTGCTAAATAACCATAGATGTAGGCTAAGTTTAGCCGTTTTTGACACATGTCGAATTTTTATAGAGTGAAAGTGGGTTCCGTTTAATTTTCAGAAAATTCCGTGCCTATAAAGTGGCGGTTAAGGCTTAGCCGGCTTCCCTGACGTGCCACTTGTTTATTAAAATCTATATTCTAAGTTTTGAAGTTTTGCGTAAGAATCTTGTTTACCGGTACATAAAATTGGATAAAAGGGTAAGTTACCAATCCAAGGACCCTACTGTTTCGATTCATTCACCCCGTACTTCTTTCTTTTGTTTCTTTGTGTTATATACATCTTTTTTCATCGACAGAGAATAGACTAGTGGATGTTAGTCGTGGTCTACGATCATTATATGCACCTTAACTCAGTAGCAGTAACGTGTTTATGATGCTCATCTTCCTAAAATCAATTAGTTAAATTATTTTAAAAGGTATTTGCATGTATACAGAACAAGTCAAAAGTCTTGTAAACCAAAAAAATACGTTATTGAAAAGTCTTCACTATGCTACTATATGAGTGAGACTTATTGTTATGGACCACAAACCATTAAAAGTTGGATATTTTGCATGAGTTTAAGGCCTATTGACTCAAAAGTCTTGTATTCCATTTAGAAATAGATCTATACCACAAACGAATAGCCATGATGTGTATATATAGATTGTAGCAAAATATGAATATCTATAGCCATCAAATGCTCTTTCCATTTGGATAATGATAATGAAAGATAAAGAGATCGGTTACTAGAGTGAATCGCAATTCACAACATTAAAATGATTTATTTTATGGAATGAAAGATAAATAGAGCATTCATTTAATAAACTTTCTATTAAATTTTAATTTTGTTATTTTAAGAAACCGATATTGAAGCGAGGTTACACTCAATAGCGTTTGGTATGCAGAAATGACAGGGAGAATTGAATGATTTATTGTATGGAAATGGAAAAAGTGATGTTTGGTTGCTCAATGGAACGATGGAATCATCTATTACAGATGTAATCACATTTACATCAAAACTATTCCTTCCTACCCCTACTTCTTTTTCATTCCATTCATCCTTCACCCTACTTTCTCAACAACCACTACCATCGCCACCACCACCACTTGATCGCCACCGCCACCGTCGTCGTCGCCATCACTACCGTCGCCACCACCATCAGCGCTACCACCACAACCATTGTCACCGCCGCCGCCTAACCATCACCATCACCACCACTGTCACTTTCTGATCACCACCATCGCCATCACTACCAATGCTACCACCACTTACCACTGCCACCCCCACCACAACCACCGCCTGACCACCACCATTTTTGTCGCGCGGATCTACCACCACCATCACCATTGCAAGGTTTTTTTTGATAGGTTATATTGAAGCAATTTTTCATACAATTTGAATGAGTTCTACAATGTATTTAAATTGATTCTAAAATATATGACTACTGGTGTACTTTTAAATTATCAATATTCACTTGTCAGAAGATAGCATTGAGAGGACGAAAGTTAAACATGAGGTCCACACCAGGAGTGCACGTCGGCTCGAAGAACTTTACTTTTAAAAATGGCGGAATATACATTAAGCCTGGTCACATATAGGTCAACCGGTAGGATATCTTTGAAAGCACATTCTTATTTAAAATTTTGAATTTATGGTTGAGCTCAATGACATTTTCTGTGTGACAACCCCTACATTTCGATTCAGTAATATGGTATTTTAATTTTAATATTAAATATACCGATAATACCATTTAGCTAATAATTGATAAGCATGTCATTTCCGCTAGATTAGTGATAATTATTTCACTCAATAATTATTATTTCAAAACAAATGAATATTTGAATTGTTATAACAAACCTATCAGGTTGTTTTTTAATGCACCGGCGTTTTGTGGTGGTGCTCGAGCACCCACAGATTTGTTGATGTTTGGGTGTTGGTAGTTCTAAATGGGTCTTCAACAAGCTGGTTTATATGTAAATCAATTACTACAAAACATTGTCAGCTCGGTCAAACCCGATCGATATCGGGTATAAACAAACGAGAAGGTAAAAAAAATTATCTTTACATATTCATCATTCAAATAAAATTAATCGTGTGTGGGTCTACGGACCGAGCTTTAACGACCCGACCCGACCAACGACATATTAATTGGATATAGGAAGAATAACTTAAGATGACCATGTAATCAACGAGCAAAAGCCGGTTACGCGCTTAATTTCATAAGAAATCTTAATAACTGTTATATTTATTATATTAACATTGCTAATACCGTCACTATTGTTATTAATAATATCTTAGTAACTTAATAACGAATGCATGACAATAAGTAATACATGTTATAGTTATATGGTCGTTAATATGCGACAATTGGTAAAACCAATAAGGATCGCGAGGCACGATCGGACACAATATTAAATTGATGTGAACAAATCTATAATAAACAAGTGTTAGTCAATAATAAATACTATGATGTAGGTAGTTATTTGATGATAAACGTGCTTTGCTCATTAATAAACATTATTATTATTATTATTATTTTGATTAATACCATCATTCATAATATCATTGTTATTATTTGCGTTACTGTTTGTTGATAGTAAAGTATTAACAAAAGAGTGTGTATCTTTGTTCGAGCGGACATGCATTTCACAATAATAGATCATTGCCTCTCAACACTTAAACTAGATAACTATATGCTTGTTACAAACGTATACAAGGGCTTGTATGTGAAAGATATAGTTAAGCATATAAGTCTTTAGGCGTCTTTTATGATGCAAACTTTTCTATACATGTGTCATACATTTTTTTATTATAAATGTCTAATTGACAAATTAGAAATGAAATATATGAACTACATACTTTTGGATGAGTCTTTAACATATTTCGTTGATAATTACTTATTATTAATTACATTTATAGACACGTATATATACTTATATGCACATGGGAACACAAGTACCACTAAAGCATACAAGGTAAAGCATGCGTCCTCAACAACATACAACCCAACGTTCGTCTACGGGTCAAAAAACCTTAATGGGTCGTCCAAGCTCGATCACACGTGTAGTAACGATACTTTGAATACAATGTACTTATGCTAAGTTGCATGATAGGATTTTTCTTGATGCTTTCACATATACGATAACGAGCTCATAATCTTGCTACCTTTAATATACAGGCACAAGGACCGAGTTTCACGTCCCCTCTTTCGCTGTGGTTCGTCTACTTGAAAATTCAACATAATCTAGAAAAAGAAGGATTTTGATTTACCATGAATCTGAGTTGACAGTCCCTAACATCGAAAAGTTTTTCACACAAAAAGCACCAACATCACATAATTACTATTGAGATTCAAAAACAGTGAGACAAAATTCACCTAGTAAATAACATAATAACAGTAGAGTTTATGTGGTGCTCACTGGGACCCCGTCCTTAACGGAAAATCGTTTAAATGATAAATAATACATGTAAAGTCGACAAACCGATATAGTTTGTTAAACATTATAATTAGCTAAAACCGATATAGATATAGTTTGTTAAACATTATAATTAGCTAAAACATTAAGTAAAACAAAGGGAAAAATAACCATTTGATTATGTAAAGTGATGTTAATCTTTTGTTTGGAGCATGGTCTTAACAATAAAATAATATGAAATTGAATAGTGTTATTGTATGGAGGAGGAAAATCCTGTTTTTAATATATATAATAACATACCGATAATCCCATTTAGCTAATAAATGTCATTTCCGCTAGATCAGTGATAATTATTTCACTCAATAATTATTATTTCAAAACAAATGAATATTTGAAATTGTTATAACAAACCTGGTACGATACGTCAAATATAACGAGATACTGTAATACACATTATTAAAATAAAGTAAATTACTAAATGAATCAAATTACCAAAAATAATCATGCAAAGCATAACGTTTAAATTTAGAACGTCAACTCGAATATGAGACCATTTACTATGCGAAACATAAATGACAATTATTTATACTTCGCGTTGGAACTGCACACTTAATCCATGTCATCAACTTCTCAATTCTACTTTCACACATCATTCGTTTAGTGGTTAATTAACATGCCATAAATGATAATGATAATAATAATAATAATGAATAACTAAATACTTAATATATTTCACCAATCTCTCAGTTTGATTTTCACACGTCCGTCATTCTTTGAATCACCATCAATAATTTTGAGTTCCTTATCTTTCGTTTTCAACCATTCCGTAAAGGACGGGGTCCCACCACATAAACTCTACTGTTATTATGTTATTTGCTAGGTGAATTTTGTCTCACTGTTTTTGAATCTCAATAGTAATTATGTGATGTTGGTGCTTTTTGTGTGAAAAACTTTTCGATGTTAGGGACTGTCAACTCAGATTCATGGTAAATCAAAATCCTTCTTTTTCTAGATTATGTTGAATTTTCAAGTGTGGCTGGACTGGACCCTTTTGAATCATGCAAGCGTGCAGAACTTTCTGAATTATGTGGAATATTTGTGATGATTATTATGTTGTTCAGCAAGTGATCTTGTCTTAGGGGCTGTTTGTTTACCATTTAATGGGACCATTAAGATGTATAGGTGTGTTTGGTTGTTAAATAATAAACCTCTTAAGTATAGTGAAACTTTGGATAATACAAAAGCTATTGTCTGCAACAGGCCTATGGGCGTTTCTGAGTTTCAGAAGTTAGCCGCAGAAACATAGGTATGTTTCTACGGACGTGTGATAATCAAACTGAGAGATTGGTGAAATATATTAAGTATTTAGTTATTAATCATTATTATTACTATTAAATCGTTACTAGGCTATTGTCAAGAATTAGGCAGCACTTTGTCGGAAGGGGTTGCAACCATCATGTGGTGGTGGTGATTTGGTTGCACCTATGAAGGTTGGGTTGCCACAAAGCATCTGTCAAGAACACACAAACTTGCCGAAGATAATGGAGCTCGTCAACCCAAACATGGATGTTCAGGATATGTTCTTGGCTAGATAAAGGCAAAAGAAAGATAATGCATATAAATATGCATAGCCTCTAGCTCAATGAATAACAACAGTCCATTTCCCTTCACGAGCTCCATCCATGTTATCACCAATTAGTGTTAAAGCCTGCAAATTAAAGTGAAAACTATCAATAACATATCGTCACTGCATTTAGATGTGCACAAAAAATATGTGAAATGCTACCTTTTCGTTATAAGTAATGTGACAGAGCAGTTCACAGGAATAATCTTGTCAAGCAGCTCACCAATTACCCAATCCACATATGTCAAAGCAAAGTCTAAACCTTTTTAAGGAAAAAAAATAAAAAATAAAACATAAAAAAATGAAATAACAACACATAGTAGTATACCAAAAAATAAAAATTAAGAAAATCAATAGTCTATGCCAAAAGTACTTACGCACATCAGCTAGTTTATGTCCGTACTTTCCTTTATCATTGTATTATCACTCTATGCATTGGTACACATCGATATCTGGGCTCATGTGCGCAAGTAAAAGGCTCCAAGCATTGCGTTTACAAATGAAGGTACATGAATAATTTTTGAGCACAAAAACCTCCTGCATTATAAACAATTTTAATTTTAATTATACCAACGATAATTGACTGGTTGACTTTAAAGTCCACTGTCAAAACTTCTCAATCATATTAAACAAACACATAACTAAAACTTTTAAGTCATGTATTATATATCATGACACTGCTACTATTACTCAGAATTGTGGTATGCACATTCAAGCATTTTAAATAAAGAAAGGTTTTAATATTCCACAAAATAACATCAGTTTGTACACGTACATGTATTCGGCCCATATTAATTCGTAAAACATAATCATTTCCGGAACTAAACTAACCTGTATAAAAATTGTGTTATCTACCCCGGCAATCATAATCTGCGCATCGACTGGTAATGATCAGTTAACAAAAACTGTTAACTCAGCAAACGAATCTGAAGAGATCCAAATTCGCATTAGAGTTGATTAAAAATTAATTGTTGTTATAAAAGATTATAACAAAAACGAAAATGAAATCAAAAGCCAACCTAACGTTTGCTGGCTGTAGAGAGTAGAGACTCAGATACATGATCATCACTTCCCTTATCTAAGAGGCCAACTTAACGAAAGGCGAACACCGAAAGACCAACATTTGGTGAATGGAAATTCGACTTAATTGCCACCAAGGGTATCGAATCGGAACCCGTAACAGTATACGACAATCATCATATGCTCATATACATGATAATCCTAACCCGTGTCATCCAAGGCGAGTCATAGTTTGTAGGCCTTAAAGCCACAGGTAAAACAGCAGCATAGTAGTACCTGTTAAAATATACATTTTACACTTCAGTTTTATGTCTTATACTTATTTGTTTGCTTACTCTTTCTAATATTTCTTATAATTGTTTTATGTTATTCTTGGCTGATTGGGCTCGTGAGCTTGGATGTTGGATGGGCTTGGTTGCTGGATGGGTTATGCTACTGGTTCAAGTTAGAAGGCCCACTTGCTAGGGTTTTGCTATTAGTGAAGGATCTGGTCTCTTTTTGGAGTAGCAGCCGACACAACTTTGGATTATTATTATACCCTCTCTGGTCATTCTTTATTATATAGGGTTTCATCATTCTTGAATCGTGATTGCTCGTGTTCTCACAATCAAGTTTCTACTGCACTGATTCTGTTAATTCGTTTTGTTGCTCAAGTGCCTTGGATTTGTAATTTTGGTGTTTTCGATAATAATAAAAGATTATTATATTCTGGTTTTGTGACGGTACCGGACGCCTTGAGGCAACCGACGGCTAGAGTTCAGAAAAGGATACCGGCAACAATCATGAGCTACAAAACGAACTGCAGATATCAAAGATAACACAATCAATAATATTCAGTGAGAGCTAGGTGCAAGTTAACAAAATTGGTCAGAGTAAAGTTCTTTGTGACCTTTATGGTATGTACAACTCACATGGTTAAGCCCACTTTCGCTGTACAAAACCCAGCCACCGCCATAACTATCCAAAGGTTTCCCAGCCTAGGGTTTCAGCCAACCACAATCTTCACCGGCGACCACCACATACAGAAACCGACAACCGCCTCCTAGGGTTCGGGTAAACCCGGCAACAATCGGGGTTAATCGTAGCAATGAACGCCCACAACTGTTGAGTAATAACAGATTTACTAACTTTTGATGAATTGTTAAGAAAGAGAGGGTCTGGAAAACTGTGAGTCATTAAAAACAGCATCTAAAAATCTATCTGTTATTAATGCTCTAAGTGACGTCAACATGCTTTCTAGATAAGGAAGTGGGCCCACAACAATCTATATCACCTGACCCATGGGCCTACGTACCCCAATTTGTCACGATGGTACTTCAGACTTAAGATTCAAAAGCCTTGAACATAATTTCTTAAATTGGGACTTATTCTGCATTTGTTTACAAGACATATTTTGAGTTTTTAGAATTTAGATATTTGACTTTTCAGATAGTCATCTTTAAAAAAAATTTTAAAACACCATTCTTTTACATATCTATAATCTAAAAAACGGCATTGGTTTTAAAAATATAATAATACTTAAATAAATATCTTTTATAAAAAACTTTAAAACTTATACTTTTAATATATCAAATTTCTGATTTGTTATCATGCAATGTGAATGTAATATTTAACTCGTAATCCATAGTAAGTTTTACTTATGGTCCTTTTTGTGACGCTACGGCATATGTTATCATATTTATATCATTATATTTGTGTTGGGCATTCTTAGGATCCTAATGGGGATCATAACATAAAAAAATAGAGGTGTGAGAGCATTCTTAGCCCACTCCCTATCATATATCCATATATATTATATAATTACACTAAAAATCACTGTTTTTTCCTGAAAAAAATAGAGGTGTGACTGATTGGATTTGAATAAGATTTGAGCTTGGTGGCTCACCTGAAAAAGTATGATCACGTGTGTCAGGTTGTCAACAACCATAGTTGTGATTGGATTTGAATAAGGTGGTTGGTAGATGAAGTACACGAGAGTCCACCTAAGGTTAGAGAATAATCTTTACCTTTTACCTATTAATTCTCAAATTGTTATGAACACCAAAAACTGAAAATGAACAAATGTAAGGCTGCATTATGTTAATGAAATTATTTTGTTTATCTCCTCGTATTGCAGAATATGCATATGCACCTGTCGTGGACCGGAACCTTAGTACCACAAGTCAATGATTTAAAGAGCATTCAAAAACTTGGTCTCAACCCACATGACAACGCAAGAATAGTAAGTTCCTTTTCTCTTAACTGCAAGTTGGTATTAATCTTTATAGATGGAAGTTGTTGCTCGTGCATGCATTTTATTCTCTTTTTATGGTCGAGGATAGGACTTTTTGAAGAAGTAAGATTAAAGTTTAAGACTTATAAGAGAGGGTAATACTTTGCTTTAACTTTGTCTTAGCGCCTTTGTTAGCCTATATTCTACCCTACTCCTATTTTACACCAATATTACACGCCTTTGTCCAAGTTTAAACCTGGAACCTTCTTTCTAAGAGGCATATGCCTCTACCAAGTGGGCCAGCCTCACACTGACGCCTATATTTTAGAGACCTATGCTTTATTATTTATCTATTATAATTATTTATGTATGTATTTTTAATTTATTATATTTTATATATTATTTTTTTATATTGGAAGATACCTAATATTATATTATTTTTTCTATGTTATTGTATATGTTTATTAGTTCTATTTACTTATTTGTGTCCTTTTCAATGTAGTGTAGTAATAGGTAGTTTGAGCTTCTTAATGGAGACTTAAGTTCAATTCTCATTTACAACACCTGGGGACATGAATGGCTCAATGAAGGAAGACTAGGGTCTTTGTGATCTCCAGTTCGATCCTTGAGGGCATCTGGGTTTTACCATCAGTGGGCCTTCGAGCGGGTGGGTTTTCCCCGAAACTGGAGATAACTTGGAGGCGCTTAAGGGCTCCGTACGGCTGGGTTGGACCGGCTGGCGGTTGCCTTTAGCCATTGGGTCATCCCGTACGGAGTACCTAGGCATTCAATGTTTGTTGGTCGTTAAAAAAAGTTCTATTTAGTTATCTATTTAGAGTATAGGTAAGCATATATTTCTTTTATACTTTTCATGACCAGATACAATTTTGGAGTTGAGGATCTCCCAGGAAAAAGCATCTCTTTCCTCTTGGTTAGGGTTACGGTTTACCTGCATCTCACCCTCCAAACCTTACAAATAACTTTGTTATTGATAAGATACTATTGGGTATCGTTGTTGTATGTTATTATGGCAAAAAAAAACGGTTTTTAGTTCATTGAATAGAGTATGTGTTTTGACATGTTAGATGAAATTTCATTTTTTTGTTTATTAAGTTTTCTTTATCTGGTTCTAGTTCTCCATATGGAATATGATAATGTAAGTTGTGGTCTATGTTCACTATTTGAGACAATTGTAACGCGTTTGCCTTATGTTTGATTTATGAAGCAATAACGTGTTTATGATATTAGTCATCCTGAAACCAATTTGCTTAATTTCATTACAAGATATTTGTAAGTATACTTCCAAAACCCTAAACGACCTGACCAAATCAAAGTCTTGTAAACCAAAAGGCACGTTGAAGAAACACTAACCGGACCCCGGGCAGATTACTGGTAACCTGGGGGTTAGATAGATGTTTCCCACGAGGGGTTAGACCCTGAGAAGATGGTTCTTCTGATAACTTGCAAAACAGACACCGTGAGCTTGTCACTAAGAAGGGGGGGGGGTTCCTCCTTGTGACCACCCTCCGGCGTGAGAATCAGACTAGATTGCTCTTTAAATATAAAAGTATATTAAGAGATTGCTAGAGCAGATATCAGGTATAATATGATGATATCAGATGATAATAGATAATGTGTTTAGATAATCATACCATTTGAGGTATTTATAGCCAAAGGTAGGTTTCCAAGGAGGTATGGCCGGCTGCAACAGTGTTCCTGTTCCACCAACAGTAGCCTACGCACGTGCCCTGCTGGTAGTTGGTGGGTAGGTAGCGGCTGATAGTGACCAGGCCTGCTGTATACTATTCCTTTTCCACCAACTGCCGGCTACGCACGTGGTATGACAAGAGTTGGTGAGTAGGCAGCGGCTAATAGTGATACAGTGTAGGAGCATGCTGCTCGCCATACTGTTGTCCATAAGCTGTCGTATCTTTAGTCAGATCTTTTTCCCATACCTCGTCAGGTACAGTACAGAAGATCTTCCCGTATCGTACGGACTGGCTTACTTGGGCGGGAGTATTCCCCCTCCCGCCCTTGTGCGGGATTGTTCCCGGCTTCGCTCATTCCTTCAGGTGACACTGAATGATTGAGAGCTAAGTGCCTTGTGCGTGTAGCCTTGCTGCGCGGGTGGTCTTCCCTAATGGCTTGTATCCGAGGCTGCGGGGACAGGCGGAGTCCTTCACCATTGGGAGGCATTTCCTGCGGGACCAGCTTGCGTACTGCGCGTAAGGACGTCACGTCTCTGAGCATGGTTGGTCCTGCGGATCCAGTTGGTTTCTGCGCAGACATCCCTGTTTTAGGTGAGTCTTGCGGGTCCAACTGGGCTCTGCTGGGACCTACCTCTTCAAGTCCCCCCAGTCCAATGTTCTTCTCATGAATGTTTAATAAAGTGAGGTGAACTTTTGGACTTAGGCAAAGGGTTTTGAAAAGGGTTTAGTTTTAAGGTTTTCCATGGGGATTCTTCCCGCGGAAGTCCTTGTCACTCGCAGAAATTCCCGACTTTCCTGCTTGATCTTTGGGTATGATGCGGGTAGGTTTGTAACCTCCTCGCAAGTCAGGAGCGTTGAGTCCCACTTGTGTGGATTCTCCATGAGGTTTTGGTAGTTTTGAACATAGTGATCAATTATGTTAAAACCACCAATTCCATCCTGGAGCTTCAAACAATGTAGTTCTCGACGTTCCCGCTATGCGGGGATGTTATTCCCGTTTCCGCATGCATTGCCTAGAAGATCCTTCTTGGTTTCAATTCCTTGCGGAGTGCTAGGTATGTGAAGGGTTTTGCCTTGACACTGTACCCGCACTCGTCTTATAGTTACTTTACTTCCAAGGTATTCCTGGCGTCAATTCCCTGCGGGTGCTAGGTATGTGAAGGGTTTTGCCTTGACACTGTACCCGCATCCGTCTTACGGTTACTTGGTTACCAAGTTATTCTTGGCTTCAATTCCCTGCGGGTGCTAGGTATGTGAAGGGTTTTGCCTTAACACTGTACCCGCCTCCGTCTTACGGTTACTTGGTTGCCAAGTTAATTCTTGGCTTCAATTCCCTGCGGGTGCTAGGTATGTGAAGGGTTTTGCCTTGACACTGTACCCGCATCCGTCTTACGGTTACTTGGTTGCCAAGGTAAGGGGTATTTTCCCGCTTACTTTTTAATCTTTTTAAATTTTGAATTTTGAAATTCGAAAGGTTGGTGGAAAGATAGGAACAATCCAAACCTCTGAAACGTCGTGCGACGGTTTTTTCTGACTGTGTCAGGACGTGCAGGAAGTTATGGTGACGTGACAGTACATGGTCATTCCAGTCGCTTTATCAGGCGTGTGGGCGCGATTTTTCGGGCGCGTGGCCGCGAAATTACTGGCACGCGTCCTGTCAACAGCTGTTGCCAGCTTGCTTTTTGCCACGTGTCATAGTTTCATTGTACCTTCGATTTCTCTCTCCTTCGCATTAAATTCATCGCATTAATTGCGATTAGTATATAAAGGGGGAGAGGGTTCCTTATAATCCACACTTTTCACTCTTCATCTCTTCTCTAAAGCGATTTCTGGTGAATACTCCCTTATTCAGTTGAGCATTCCTCCGAAATCGTTTCTTCTTCCTCTGCAATATGTCTTCTCATGATGCGGAAGCTGTAGCCGACGATAGGAGTACTACTGGCGAGTGCCAGTGTGCTCTGTCCGGCGATCATTACCGGTATGTTGTTAGGAAGTTCATGCTCGATCCTCTCGAGCCTGAGTTTCCTGAACCCCATCAGACCGTGTACGATGCCCCCAGAGGCAAGATCGGGGTTTATGCAGCATTCTTTGTCTATGGGAATCTTAGGTTCCCATTGACAAAGTTTGTTTACCGTATCCTTGAGAGGCACGGTGTTCATTTGACCGAGCTGCATCCGATGGCGATTGCCAAGATCCGGCACTTCGAATGGGTGTGCCGGATTCTGGGTATTGAGCCCCATGTGGACCGCCTGATGACCTTCTATACTTGGAGGTGCATCCAGGGGTGGTACACCTTGACAACCCGTATTAAGGGTTTGAAGATATGCGCGACAGAGCGCAGTCTTCGCGCGTGGAAGCGGGAGTTCTTCTACATTTCTGCCCGCGCCATCCCCCTTGCCATGAAGTTTAAAAATGGCCAAGCAATTCCGAGCCTTCACGCCACCAACTACCAGGAGGCGGAATGGTTTTCGAAGATATCCCGGGTCCAATCTCCGGTTTACCGGTTTGCGGAGTCCGGGATGGTGATGTTGGGGATGAGCCGGGTGTGGAAGGAGGCGTCTCAGGTTCCCATCCTTCTCGAATACGGTTTGAACTCTAATCCTTATGGTATGTCTTGTCTTTCTTGCTGATACGAGTTTGTCTTCTAACTGTTTCTTTTCTTTCAGAGGGGAACAATTTGGAGTCGCTCATGTACCCGCGGGAAGCTGACGGTCCCGCGCGGATGGGTACTCGTGCTCTAGACGAGGGCGAGTTGCCCATCCTGGAACAAACGGCGGATCGGTTTGTGGAGGTCTATCCGCTGGGCCACGAGATCCTGAGCCACCGGCGGCCAGGTAAGGCGATATTTTATCCTCAATCCCTCAATGTTGTACCCGCTGCTGGAATTCCTGACATCCCGTCTTCTTCTGAGGAATCCGCAGATGGTCCTCCGCTGGTGCGGAAGAGGAAGGCTGCCGGCGGAAAAGGGAAAGAGAAGGCGGCCTCCACAGCCGATCCAGTGCTTCTGTCTGACACTGAGTCAGATAGTGAAGAGGTGGCGGGGAACCCCGGTGGTGAGAAGACCACTGCTCCGGAGGCTACGACTGTTACCTCCGGAGAACCAACGACGACGACGGTGACCGGCATCAAGAGACCGGCTCCATCGGGCTCGTCCCCGCCCGTCCGTACGTTCAGGCTCAAGAAAACCCGTAAGTACAACTTTAGCTTTTATCTTCATAGTTTAATATCATTAACACTTATCTTTTTTACTCAGGCGTGGATGTTGACGCATTCCAGGGTGGAGCTGGAGCGAGTACCTCTCCGCCAGTGACGGTAGGCTTGGTCAGCCTACCTGAGGCGACGACCCAGGCGACTGCTCCTGCGCCTGCATCCACTGGTTCAGTTGCTCACTCCTTTGAGCCGACTGTTCCAGTTGAGATGACGTCACCGCCGGCGGTGAGTGCGATTTTTACAGCATCCTTCACCGAGCCGGCGGTTACTGTTGCTGCTGACTCCGAGGCGGCGACCGCGGCGGACACCATGCCTCCGCCATCTACTGCGGCGGAAACCGTGCCGCCTCCGCCATCGGCCTCGACGGCCGAACCTTCAGGTACGCGCGGGGCTTCTCGGCAATCTTTGTTACCTTCCCATCTGCCTGACCTTTTGGATGGATTTCCCTTAAGTTCAGGTGATGGGTTCGGTGGCTATCGGCCTGTGATAGACCCTACAGGTGCGTAGGGTTCTTTTGGCCCTTATATTTTTTATCATCTTTTCCTAACTGCTTTGTTTCTTTTGCAGTGTCGGATTCCAATGAAGTGTATGTTCCAAGATGGAACATTCGCCGAGGAACAACCCTTCGCACACCTGTGGAGTGCGTGGACTGGGCTCGCCACGCTGCTCCCCATGGTGCGTTGGGGGAAGCCATGGTTAGCTACCAGGAGGGTAGGCTAACCAATGAGCTTCGGGTTCTCCTGGCCCGGATGCAGCCACGCGTCGAGCTGCTTTGTCGTGAAAACGACAAGTTAAAAGCAGCTCGCGCTAAAGAAGTATCTCAGGCGCGTGCTCTCCGGGAGGAGAACCAAAAACTAACCGCAGTGGCTGCGGAGAAGGAGAAGGTCTTCAAGGCCCTCGAGGTTGAGGTTCAAGCGCGACTCGAGGCCCGCTCCAAGGCTGCCCAAGCTGTTAACGAACAGCTTCGGCTGGCTAAGGAGACTGCGGGGAACGCAACCGAGAGGGCCACCAAGGCTGAAGCCGTTGCTGAGCCTTTACGCGTGGAGAATGAGGAGCTCAAGGCCAAATTAGAGGCTCTCCAACGTGCTCATGATGCCTTGGCAATGGAAGATGCCAAGAAACTCCAGGAAATCTTGGACCAGAGGGGGGTGCTTGACCACACCGAGCGGAAGCTTAAGGGCGTCGAAGAGGCTGCCGCAAAGGAAGTTATACTTGCCAATCTTAATAAAAGCGAAGCCGAACGCGCCTGCAAAGAAGCTCAAGCTACCCTCCAGGAGGCTCTGGTTGCCAAGGAATGGCTTCTTCGAGAAGCGTTGTCTCAGGTATGTTTCTTTATCTTTACGCTTTTCTTTGCGAATAGAAAAGGTTTTGACACTTGTTTCTTTGTAGGTTGTGCATCGGGTCTTTTCAGAGACTTCTTATGATGATGCTATGAGCGCAGCCCTCAACGCTTCTCATGAGGATGGGGAAAAGGCCGGCTTCCTGCTTGGTCTAGGGTTCGTTGAGAAAGGCATCCCGCCTTCCAACTTCCCTTTGTTCGATGTGGATACCGAAGCTATTTATGACCAGGCAGTGAACCAATACGCCGCCTTCCCGCATCCAGTGGTGGAGAAGGTGAACCAAGTATCTGCTGCTGATGATGGGTTAGCTATCCTTAAAGCTTTCCTCGAACCACCCCGTTCTTCTGATGGAGCGGGTCCAAGTGGAAGCGGCCCTGAAGCTTGATCCTGAAGATCCCTTCCCATTGCTAGGATAGACTTGTATAGATGTATTTATTTTCTTTTCGTAGGCGGGTAGTTACCCGGCCATTCTTGTAATAATTCGTTTGTGAAATATACATCTTTTTGCGTATAAGATTGTTATTTCCTTCTTTGGGTTCCTTGCTTTATAAACTTATATGACTTGCATACTTAGTTTAAATTAGCAATTTTCCAAGTGTTTAGAATAAGTTAACCTGTTGAACGTGGTTGATAATGGGTTAAAGTTTTGCTTCCTCTTTCGTGATTGTGCGGGTAGAACCGTCACTTGCACTTAGGAGGATGGCTAAACTTTAACCTTCATCTGACCTGCGTTTAGGTTTTCCTCATCTTTCCTCGAAATTTCTAAGTCTTTAGGATAAGTTAACCTTTGAACGTGGTTGATAGTGGGTTAAAGTTTCGCTTCCTCTTTCGTGATTGTGCGGGTGGAACCGTCACTTGCACTTAGTAGGATGGCTTAACTTTAAACCTATATCTGACCTGCGTGTAGGTTTTCCTCATCTTTCCTCGAAATTTCTAAGTCTTTAGGATAAGTTAACCTTTGAACGTGGTTGATAGTGGGTTAAAGTTTCGCTTCCTCTTTCGTGATTGTGCGGGTGGAACCGTCACTTGCACTTAGTAGGATGGCTAAACTTTACCCATATCTGACCTGCGTGTAGGTTTTCCTCATCCTTTTTAAGTTTTGATTAACCGTTCAACGCGCGGTTGTCAATAGGTTTGGTTTCCTTTCATAATTTGTGCGGTTAAGACCGGCGCTTTCATTTAGTGGGATAGCCAATGTTTACCAATGACTGACCTGCGTGAAGGTTTGTCACGTTTTTGGGTTCGTGCGGGTAGGACCGCCTTCCCACGCAACGACTTTACGTAATGTGAATGCCGTCACCAGTGTTGCATAGTTTAACCGTTCGACGCGCGGTTGTTGATAGGTTATTGTTCAGTTTCCTCATTATGATTCGTGCGGGTAGACCAGCACTTTCATTTATTGGGATGGCTGAACTTTTCCCCTTCAACTGACCTGCGTGAAGGTTTTGTCATTTTTGGGTTTATGCGGTCTTTTGCCGTCTTCCCCACGCCATGATTCTTCACGTAATGCGGTGAAACCGGCATTAGTGTTTGAATCAACCGTTCAACGCGCGGTTGTTAATAGGTTCAGTTTCCTCTTATCATGATTCATGCGGATAGACCGGCACTTTCATTTAGTAGGATGACTGAACTACCCTTAACTGACCTGCGTGAAGGTTTTGTCGTTTATTGGGTTTATGCGGATTTTGCCGCCTTCCCCACGCAACGACTTTCCACGTAATTATGCGTTGAAAACCGGCATATTAGTGTTCAGAAAAGTATAAATGTAAAATCATCAGCTTCGATGTTCTAAAGAGAATCATTTCCATTAGAAGTGGCTCTTGGCCTTTTCTTTACAAATTGGAATTGATTACATGCAAACTGTGTAAATGAACTCCCTTCCATGTTGTTGGGATGGGAGTGCCATCGAGCCGATACGCACCTGGTTCGGGATCTCGTTCTTTACGCAGCATGTAGTCTCCATATTGAAGTTGGAATATTTATTCGTTTTCCCTAACTGGGGTTCTACACGCACCCGCCTGCTCAGCCTTCATTGCGCCACGAGGTGCGGCGAGCGTCCCATCTCTGACAAATGCTTCGACCATGTCCTTTACGTCTATGCATTCTTCAGTGTTGTGGCCTTTTGTCCTGTGAAAGTCACAGTATTTGCTCCGATCAGCATCGTGACGATGTCGGATCATTGGAGGCTTTGGCCATGGGAGCTCTTCGGTGGTGAATATCTCGGTGACGCTTTTGGTGAGTGGCGTCCATCTGGAGTTCCGGTGCGACTGTACATTATCCCTTCCGCCCAACCGATGTTGCAAGCCGGATGAGGTGTCAAAGTTTACCCTTGACTGCCAAATGCCTAGCTTCCGTTTTTTGTTTAGTCGGGCGGTGAGGACGTTGTCTTCTCTCGTCTTCTGGGTGTAGAGGTTTGTGCTCTGTGGGAGATCTTTACCCAATTGCTTCTCCGTTTCCGCATAGCGTTTTGCTGCTGTCATGATGGCATCCCATGTGGACGGCATGCCATCTTTACCCGTTAGGGTGCGGATGAGCTCTGGGTCATGCGCGCCTTGGATGAAGGCAGCGCGAACAAGATCTTCGCTGATATTGCCCAAACTTAGCTTCTTTGAGTTGAAGCGAGTGATGAAGTTTGGCAGAGATTCATCTTCTTCTCGTATGCACTTGAGGATTGTCCATTGCTCCTCGGTATACTTTCGTTGCTGGCTGAAGTGTTGGCTAAACTTCTGCTGGAAGTCTGCCCAGTCGTAGATGTGGTTGACCGGTAGACGATCAAACCAAGCTCTAGCAGCCCCAACAAGCGTCATTTGGAACATGTAACACCACGTGGGTTCCGTCCAATTGCTGACGGTTGCCCCCGCTATGAACCTGTTCAAATGATCGTCTGGATCAAATATACCGTCATATGTGCCTATGTTAGGCATCTGTTTGGCACTTTTTGGGGCAATTGCTTCCGCAATGTCCCTTGCAAATTTGGACGTTCCCGCATTTGCAACGTTTGGTCTGAATGTTTTGGAGAAGTCGCGTGGACTTCCACCTGTGTTTTTTGGTTTGAAGGCTTGTCCAAAATGCCTTTTCGGTTGGGATTCCGTTTCCTTACGCTTCTCTTTTGCCCTATGGCGAGGGTTCGCGTCGGAGTCGGAGTCCTCCGAGTCATCCTCCCAGTATTCGAATTCGTCGGCCTGTTGCACGGAACACAAGCGTTCGTCCAACTCAGCCTGGAATTCCTTTTGTCGTGCCTCCGCCCATGCCTTAACTTCATCGAGAGTTTGGCGGGGGAGTCTTCGTTTCTCAAACTGGGTATCAGTGGATCCCAGTAGGCGATCATTTACTGCACTTGCCCCAGCTTTGGTAAGTGGGGTAGTGTTCGTAAAATTTACTTCACTTGCCCCGGCTTGGGTAACCGGGGTAGTGTTTGTAAAAACTGTGTTGCCGGTATTCCCCCCAGTAGCTGGGGTTGTGGTTACCGGAATTTCTCTAACCATCTTTCTAGAAGTTTGAAAAAACTGGATAAAAATGAAGTTCTAGCTTTATGCACGGATGGCGCCAATGAAGAAACACTAACCGGACCCCGGGCAGATTACTGGTAACCTGGGGGTTAGATAGATGTTTCCCACAAGGGGTTAGACCCTGAGAAGATGGTTCTTCTGATAACCTGCAAAACAGACACCGTGAGCTTGTCACTGAGAAGGGGGGTTCCTCCTTGTGACCACCCTCCGGCGTGAGAATCAGACTAGATTGCTCTTTAAATATAAAAGTATATTAAGAGATTGCTAGAGCAGATATCAGGTATAATATGATGATATCAGATGATAATAGATAATGTGTTTAGATAATCATACCATTTGAGGTATTTATAGCCGAAGGTAGGTTTCCAAGGAGGTATGGCCGGCTGCAACAGTGTTCCTGTTCCACCAACAGTAGCCTACGCACGTGCCCTGCTGGTAGTTGGTGGGTAGGTAGCGGCTGATAGTGACCAGGCCTGCTGTATACTATTCCTTTTCCACCAACTGCCGGCTACGCACGTGGTATGACAAGAGTTGGTGAGTAGGCAGCGGCTAATAGTGATACAGTGTAGGAGCATGCTGCTCGCCATACTGTTGTCCATAAGCTGTCGTATCTTTAGTCAGATCTTTTTCCCATACCTCGTCAGGTACAGTACAGAAGATCTTCCCGTATCGTACGGACTGGCTTACTTGGGTGGGAGTATTCCCCCTCCCGCCCTTGTGCGGGATTGTTCCCGGCTTCGCTCATTCCTTCAGGTGACACTGAATGATTGAGAGCTAAGTGCCTTGTGCGTGTAGCCTTGCTGCGCGGGTGGCCTTCCCTAATGGCTTGTATCCGAGGCTGCGGGGACAGGCGGAGTCCTTCACCATTGGGAGGCATTTCCTGCGGGACCAGCTTGCGTACTGCGCGTAAGGACGTCACGTCTCTGAGCATGGTTGGTCCTGCGGATCCAGTTGGTTTCTGCGCAGACATCCCTGTTTTAGGTGAGTCTTGCGGGTCCAACTGGGCTCTGCTGGGACCTACCTCTTCACACGTTATTTAACAATTTGCACTAGACAAGTATATGGGTGAGAAGTTTTATTATGGGCCACAAACAATCAGAAGATATATTGCATAATAAGACATGAAAATAGAAGTTTGAGGCCATAAATGAATACCCATGTGTCGTGTGTGTATATACAGATTGTAGCAAAGTATGAATACCTATAGCAATTAGAAACAATTGCCCACCCGGTTTTAATTCAAAAGAGTTAACAATTGTCGTATTTTCTTATGCTTGATCACCAGAGGTACTTAGCATCATCAAGGTTATGTTTTTTGTTTGTACCTTAATAATTAATTCCTTATAAATCCTCTGCCTATACTTGATGTATCTATTTAATTAAGGTGTACTTACTCATTCAAGCGTTTCATCAAACATCTTAAGTGCGTACTGTGAAAGTAGAAGAATAGTGTAATTAATCCAAAGAGAATTAAACCACATCGAAGCCAACCTCTTGGTCAGTTGGTCATGAGGCCAATAAGCTTATCAAGTGTAGAAACAATAAATTGAAGCCAAAATAGTATATGCTAAATTACTCATCCCAACGAATAGAATGTAAACCAATGTAAACCAATCTCAAGATAATTCATATGCTGATTAAATATTGCATTAACAACTAATGGGCCGAGTAATTGATTATTATTCGGGTTGATCAAAGAAAGTCTAAATTGATGGGAGCTCATCAGGGATTCAGGTTACCAGGATTCTCGTCAAGATCACTTATTGAATAAAATGATCCCTAATAATAATAATAATCTGGAAAGTACGTAGATGTGAGGTTTGGGTCTTGTTTATTGATAGATACAAAGACCATCTGTGGGGTCTTTCAAAATCAATGGAAGAGTTTTGTCAGAGGCGTTGATTGAGGAGAAGTTATCACATGCTAGTTCCCTCTTTTCTACCTATTTGTCCACTTTGAGCAGATTTGATTAGAAGCCCCTTGTTTCATAATGCAGGTTGCATCGTTGAGACGTTGATGTTGCAATTCCATACAACTTCTAGTTAGTACTGAATGATCGTTAGCCTTTATATCCTAGACCAAACAAATCATTTTACATTTGTATTTGGGGGGGGGGGGGGGGTGGGGACCAACTGTTGGTTAATGTAACTCGGTCGCAAAGGAACCTAGTTGATAGGAATAAAACGTGAGAATCAACCAAAAATCAATTGCGGAGAACATGGGGTGACAAGCTACTTGGGTTGTCTTTTATTATTTGTTTGTTTCTTTATTTAAGTGAAGTGTCAGTTTGTTGTATTATGCAACCTTTCAATTCTAGTACTTTCCCTTGTAAGCATTTGAAGTTGAGAAATTGTAAGGCCCGAACCCGATGGCCCTACTTTCGTGTCGGATTTACTCATAAACACAGTTTTTCAAATCAGAGTTTATTAAAACTTTTCGCGGAATATAAAACGTCAATAATTTGTTACAAAACATTAAATCTTTTCTTTGATACCATAATACCCAAACTTTATATTTAAAACATCTTTACTTCTT